>NW_026735798.1:0-100167 GCF_949786415.1 Peromyscus eremicus | reverse complement strand
CTGCATGGGATTCAACTCCATTTCTGACTGGGAAACAAACACTAGCTCGCCTTACAAAAAACACAGTCCTGCTTTTGAGAAAAGAGCACTCTTCTACTCTACTGTTTTTCTTATGGGTCCAAACAGTGAGCATGCTCAGAACAAAAGAACTGTGCTTCCTACACACACGGGCCATATCTAGTTCAACTCTGCTTAGGAAAGTGAAAAGAACAGGAGCTCCTCTTCAGGACAATACACTGTACATGCTGGAACAGATGCCAGTGCTATTTGCCCTGTGTATGACAATGGGAGCGCAATAGTGACTCTTCTTACCTGGAAACAACTCTTGCTCGTAGGACCAGAAACTGCATGTGATTCAACTTCATTTAGGACTGGGAAACAAACACAAGCTCGCCTTACAAGAAACACACTCTGCTTTTGAGAAAAGAGCACTCTTCTACTCTGCTGTGTTTCCTATGGGGTCCGAACAGTGGGCTTGCTCAGAACAAAAGAACTGTGCTTCCTACACACACTGGCCATATCTAGTTCAACTCTGCTTAGGAAACTGACAAGAACAATAGCTCCTCTTCATTCTAATACACTGTAATTGCTGGGAACAGACGCGAGTGCTATTTGCACTGTGTGTGTCAAAGGGAGCGCAATAGTGACTCTTCTTACGAAGAAAACAACTATTGCTTGTAGGACCAGAAACTGCATGTGATTCAACTCCATTTAGGACTGGAAAACAAATGCTAGCTCGCCTTACAAGAAACACACTCTGCTTTTGAGAAAAGAGCACTCTTCTACTCTACTGTGTTTCCTATAGGGCAGAACAGTGAGCTTGCTCAGAACAAAAGAACTGGGCTTCCAACACACACGGCCGTATCTAGATCAACTTTGCTTGGAAACTGAAAAGAACAGTAGATCCTCTTCAGTCCAATACACTGTACATGCTGGGAACAAACGCCAGTGCTATTTGCCCTGTGTATGACACTGGGAGCTCAATAGTGATTCTTCTTACAAGAAACCAACTCTTGCTCGTAGATCCAGAAACTGCATGTGACTCAACTCCGTTTAGGACTGGGAAACAAACGCTAGCTCGCCTTACAAGAAACAAACTCTGCTTTTGAGAAAAGAGCACTCTTCTACTCTACTGTGTTTCCTATAGGGCCATAACAGTGAGCTTGCTCAGAACAATAGAACTGTGCTTCCAACACACGCCGATATCTAGTTCAACTCTGCTTAGAAAACTGAAAAGAGCAGTAGGTCCTCTTCAGTCCAATACACTGTACATGCTGGGAACCGACGCCAGTGCTATTTGCCCTGTGTATGACAATGGGAGCGCAATAGTGACTATTCTTACCAGGAAACAACTCTTACTCGTAGGACCAGAAACTGCATGTGATTCAATTCCATTTAGGGTTGGGAAACAAACGCTAGCTCGACTTATAAGAAACACACTCTGCTTTTGAGAAAAGAGCACTCTTCTACTCTACTGTGTTTCCTATGGTGTCCGAAAAGTGAACTTGCTCAGAAGAAAAGAAATGTGCTTTCTAAACACACGGGCATATCTAGTTCAACTCTGCATAGGAAAATGACAAGAACAGTAGATCCTCTTCAGTCCAATACACTGTACTTGCTGGAAACAGAAGCGAGTGCTATTTGCACTGTGTATGGCAATGGGAGCGCATTAGTGACTCTTCTTACTAGAAAACAACTCTTGCTCGTAGGAACAGAAACTGCATGGGATTCAACTCCATTTAGGACTTGGAAACAAACGCTGGCTCGCCTTACAAGAAACACACTCTGCTTTTGAGAAAAGAACACTCTTCTACTCTACTGTGTGTCCTATGGGGTCCGAACAGTGAGCTTGCTCAGAACAAAGAACTGTGCTTCCTACACACACGCGGAATATCTAGTTCAACTCTGCTTAGGAAACTGACAACAACAGTAGCTCCTCTTCAGTCCAATACACTGTACTGGCTGGGAACAGACGGGTGTGCTCTCTGGACTGTGTATGGCAATGGGAGCGCAATAGTGACTGTCCTAACCAGGAAACAACTCTTGATTGTAGGACCAGAAACTGCATGGGATTCAACTCCATTACTGACTGGGAAAAAAACACTAGCTCATCTTACAAGAAACACACTCTGCTTTTGAGAAAAGAGCACTCTTTTACTCTACTGTGTTTCCTATGGGATCCGAACAGTGAGCTTGCTCACAACAAAAGAACTGTGCTTCCTACACACACGGGCCATATCTAGTTCAACTCTGCATAGGAAACTCACAAGACAGTAGATCCTCTTCAGTTCCAATACACTGTACATGCTGGGAAACGACGCCAGTGCTATTTGCCTGTGTATGACAATGGGAGCGCAATAGTGACTCTTCTTACCAGGAAAAACCTCTTACTCGTAGGACAAGAAACTGCATGTGATTCAACTCCATTTAGGACTGGGAAACAAACGCTAGCTCGCCTTACAAGAAACATACTCTGCTTTTGAGAAAAGAGCACACTTCTACTCTACTGTGTTTCCTATTGGGTCCGAACAGAGAGCTTGCTCAGAACAAAAGAACTGTGCTTCCTACACACACGGGCCATATCTAGTTCAATTCTGCATAGGAAATTGAAAAGAACAGTAGATCCTCTTCAGTCCAATACACTGTACTTGCTGGGAACAGACATGAGTGCTATTTTCACTGTGTATTGCAATGGGAGCACAATAGTGACTCTTCTTAACAGAAAACAACTCTTGTGCGTGCGACCAGAAACTGCATGTGACTCAACTCCATTTAGGACTGGGAAAGAAACACTAGCTCAACTTACAAGAAACACACTCTGCTTTTGAGAAAAGAGCACTCTTCTACTCTACTGTGTTTTCTATAGGGCCAGAGCAGTGAGCTTGCTCAGAACAAAAATCTGTGCTTCCTACACACACGGGCCATATCTAGTTCAACTCTGCTTAGGAAACAGACAAGAACAGTAGCTCCTCTTCAGTCCAATACACTGTACTTGCTGGAACAGACGTGAGTGCTATTTGCACTGTGTATGGCAATGGGAGCGCAATAGTGACTCTTCTTACCAGAAAAAAACTCTTGCTCGTAGGACCAGAAACGGCATGGGATTCAACTCCGTTTTTGACTGGGAAGCAAATACTAGCTCGCCTTTCAAGAAACACAATTTAATTTTGAGAAAAGAGCACTCTTCTACTCTACTGTGTTTCCTATTAGGTCCGAACTGTGAGCTTGCTCAGAACAAAAGAACTGTGCTTCATACACACACGAGCCATATCTAGTTAAACTCTGCTTAGGAAACTGACAAGAACAGTAGCTCCTCTTCAGTCCAATACACTGTACTTGCTGGAACAGACGTGAGTGCTATTTGCACTGTGTATGGCAATAGGAGCAAAATAGTGACTCTTGTTAACAGAAAACAACTCTTGCTCGTACGACCAGAAACTGCATGGGATTCAACTCCATTTCTGACTGGGAAACAAACACTAGCTCGCCTTACGAGAAACACACTCTGCTTTTGAGAAAAGAGCACTCTTATACTCTACTGGGTTTCCTGTGGGGTCCGAACAGTGAGATTGCTCAGAACAAAAGAACTGTGCTTGCTACACACACGGGCTATATCTAGTTCAATTCTGCGTAGGAAATTGAAAAGAACAGTAGATCCTCTTCAGTCCAATACACTGTACATGATGGGAACAGACGCCAGTGCTATTTGCCCTGTGTATTGCAATGGGAGTGCAATAGTGACTCTTCTTACCTGAAAACAACTCTTGCTCGTAGGACCAGAAACTGCATGGGATTCAACTCCATTTCTGACTGGGAAACAAACACTAGCTCGCCTTACAAAAAACACAGTCTGCTTTTGAGAAAAGAGCACTCTTCTACTCTACTGTTTTTCTTATGGGGTCCAAACAGTGAGCATGCTCAGAACAAAAGAACTGTGCTTCCTACACACACGGGCCATATCTAGTTCAACTCTGCTTAGGAAAGTGAAAAGAACAGGAGCTCCTCTTCAGGACAATACACTGTACATGCTGGGAACAGATGCCAGTGCTATTTGCCCTGTGTATGACAATGGGAGCACAATAGTGACTCTTCTTACCTGGAAACAACTCTTGCTCGTAGGACCAGAAACTGCATGTGATTCAACTTCATTTAGGACTGGGAAACAAACACAAGCTCGCCTTACAAGAAACACACTCTGCTTTTGAGAAAAGAGCACTCTTCTACTCTGCTGTGTTTCCTATGGGGTCCGAACAGTGGGCTTGCTCAGAACAAAAGAACTGTGCTTCCTACACACACTGGCCATATCTAGTTCAACTCTGCTTAGGAAACTGACAAGAACAATAGCTCCTCTTCATTCTAATACACTGTAATTGCTGGGAACAGACGCGAGTGCTATTTGCACTGTGTGTGTCAAAGGGAGCGCAATAGTGACTCTTCTTACGAGAAAACAACTATTGCTTGTAGGACCAGAAACTGCATGTGATTCAACTCCATTTAGGACTGGAAAACAAATGCTAGCTCGCCTTACAAGAAACACACTCTGCTTTTGAGAAAAGAGCACTCTTCTACTCTACTGTGTTTCCTATAGGGCCAGAACAGTGAGCTTGCTCAGAACAAAAGAACTGGGCTTCCAACACACACGGCCGTATCTAGATCAACTTTGCTTGGAAACTGAAAAGAACAGTAGATCCTCTTCAGTCCAATACACTGTACATGCTGGGAACAAACGCCAGTGCTATTTGCCCTGTGTATGACACTGGGAGCTCAATAGTGATTCTTCTTACAAGAAACCAACTCTTGCTCGTAGATCCAGAAACTGCATGTGACTCAACTCCGTTTAGGACTGGGAAACAAACGCTAGCTCGCCTTACAAGAAACAAACTCTGCTTTTGAGAAAAGAGCACTCTTCAACTCTACTGTGTTTCCTATTGGGCCATAACAGTGAGCTTGCTCAGAACAATAGAACTGTGCTTCCAACACACGCCGATATCTAGTTCAACTCTGCTTAGAAAACTGAAAAGAGCAGTAGGTCCTCTTCAGTCCAATACACTGTACATGCTGGGAACCGACGCCAGTGCTATTTGCCCTGTGTATGACAATGGGAGCGCAATAGTGACTATTCTTACCAGGAAACAACTCTTACTCGTAGGACCAGAAACTGCATGTGATTCAATTCCATTTAGGGTTGGGAAACAAACGCTAGCTCGACTTATAAGAAACACACTCTGCTTTTGAGAAAAGAGCACTCTTCTACTCTACTGTGTTTCCTATGGTGTCCGAAAAGTGAACTTGCTCAGAAGAAAAGAAATGTGCTTTCTAAACACACGGGGCATATCTAGTTCAACTCTGCATAGGAAAATGACAAGAACAGTAGATCCTCTTCAGTCCAATACACTGTACTTGCTGGAAACAGAAGCGAGTGCTATTTGCACTGTGTATGGCAATGGGAGCGCATTAGTGACTCTTCTTACTAGAAAACAACTCTTGCTCGTAGGAACAGAAACTGCATGGGATTCAACTCCATTTAGGACTTGGAAACAAACGCTGGCTCGCCTTACAAGAAACACACTCTGCTTTTGAGAAAAGAACACTCTTCTACTCTACTGTGTGTCCTATGGGGTCCGAACAGTGAGCTTGCTCAGAACAAAGAACTGTGCTTCCTACACACACGCGGAATATCTAGTTCAACTCTGCTTAGGAAACTGACAACAACAGTAGCTCCTCTTCAGTCCAATACACTGTACTGGCTGGGAACAGACGGGTGTGCTCTCTGGACTGTGTATGGCAATGGGAGCGCAATAGTGACTGTCCTAACCAGGAAACAACTCTTGATTGTAGGACCAGAAACTGCATGGGATTCAACTCCATTACTGACTGGGAAAAAAACACTAGCTCATCTTACAAGAAACACACTCTGCTTTTGAGAAAAGAGCACTCTTTTACTCTACTGTGTTTCCTATGGGATCCGAACAGTGAGCTTGCTCACAACAAAAGAACTGTGCTTCCTACACACACGGGCCATATCTAGTTCAACTCTGCATAGGAAACTCACAAGAACAGTAGATCCTCTTCAGTTCCAATACACTGTACATGCTGGGAAACGACGCCAGTGCTATTTGCCCTGTGTATGACAATGGGAGCGCAATAGTGACTCTTCTTACCAGGAAAAACCTCTTACTCGTAGGACAAGAAACTGCATGTGATTCAACTCCATTTAGGGTTGGGAAACAAACGCTAGCTCGCCTTAAAAGAAACACACTCTGCTTTTGAGAAAAGAGCACTCTTCTACTCTACTGTGTTTTCTATGGGGTCCGAACAGTGAGCTTGCTCAGAACAAAAGAAATGTGCTTTCTAAACACACGGGGCATATCTAGTTCAACTCTGCATAGGAAAATGACAAGAACAGTAGATCCTCTTTAGTCCAATACACTGTACTTGCTGGAAACAGAAGCGAGTGCTATTTGCACTGTGTATGGCAATGGGAGCGCAATAGTGACTCTTCTTACCAGAAAAGAACTTTTGCTCATAGGACCACAAACTGCATGTGACTCACCTCCATTTAGGACTGGGAAACAAACGCTAGCTCGCCTTACAAGAAACACACTGTGCTTTTGAGAAAAGTGCACTCTTCTACTCTACTGTGTTTCTTATAGGGCCAGAACAGTGAGCTTGCTCAGAACAAAAGAACTGTGCTTCCAACACACGGCCATATCTTGTTCAACTCTGCTTAGGAAACTGAAAAGTACAGTAGATCCTCTTCAGTCCATACACTGTACATGCTGGGAACAGACGCAAGTGTATTTGCCCTGTGTATGACAATGGGAGCACAATAGTGACTCTTCTTACCAGAAAACAACTCTTGCTCATAGATCCATAAACTGCATGTGACTCAACTCCATTTAGGACTGGGAAACAAACGCTAGCTCGCCTTACAAGAAACAAACTCTGCTTCTGAGAAAAGAGCACTCTTCTACTCTACTGTGTTTCCTATAGGGCCAGAACAGTGAGCCTGCTAAGAACAAAATAACTGTGCTTCCAACACACGGCCATATCTAGTTCAACTCTGCTTAGAAAACTGAAAAGAACAGTAGGTCCTCTTCAGTCCAATACACTGTACTTGATGGAAACAGACGCGAGTGCTATTTGCAATGTGTATGGCAATGGGAGCGCAATAATTACTTTTTTTACCAGAAAACAACTCTTGCTCATAGGACCAAAAACTGCATGTGATTCAACTACATTTAGGACTGGGAAACAAACGCTAGATCTCCTTACAAGAAACACAATCTGCTTTTGAGAAAAGAGCACTCTTCTACGCTACTGTGTTTCTTATGGTGTCCAAACAGTGAGCTTGCTCAAAACAAAAGAACTGTGCTTCGTACACACAAGGGCCATATCTAGTTCAACTCTGCTTAGGAAACTGAGAAGAACAGAAGCTCCTCTTAAGTGCAATACACTGTACTTGCTGGGAACAGACGCGAATGCTATTTACACTGTGTTTGGCAATGGGAGCTCAATAGTGACTGTTCTTACCAGAAAACAACTCTTGCTCATAGGACCAGAAAATGCATGGGATTCAACTCCATTTCTGACTGGAAAACAAACACTAGCTCGCATTACAAGAATCACACTCTGCTTTTGAGAAAAGAGCACTCTTCTACTCTACTGTGTTTCCTATGGGGCCAGAACAGTGAGCTTGCTCACAACAAAAGAACTGTGCTTCCAACACACGGCCATATCTAGTTCAACTCTGCTTAGAAAACTGAAAAGAGCAGTAGGTCCTCTTCAGTTCAATACACTGTACATGCTGGGAACCGACGCCAGTGCTATTTGCCCTGTGTATGACAATGGGAGCGCAATAGTGACTCTTCTTACCAGGAAACAACTCTTACTCGTAGGACCAGAAACTGCATGGGATTCAACTCCATTAAGGGTTGGGAAACAAACGCTAGCTCGCCTTACAAGAAACACACTCTGCTTTTGAGAAAAGAGCACTCTTCTACTCTACTGTGTTTCCTATGGTTTCCGAACAGTGAGCTTGCTCAGAACAAAAGAAATGTGCTTTCTACACACACGGGCCATATCTAGTTCAACTCTGCATAGGAAAATGACAAGAACAGTAGATCCTCTACAGTCCAATACACTGTACTTGCTGGAAACAGAAGCGAGTGCTATTTGCACTGAGTATGGCAATGGGAGCGCAATAGTGACTCTTCTTACCAGAAAACAACTCTTGCTCGTAGGACCAGAAACTGCATGTGACTCAACTCCATTTAGGACTGGGAAACAAACACTAGCTCGACTTACAAGAGACACACTCTGCTTTTGAGTAAAGAGCACTCTTCTACTCTACTGTGTTTCCTATAGGGCCAGAACAATGAGCTTGCTCAGAACAAAAGAACTGTGCTTCCTACACACACGGGCCATATCTAGTTCAACTCTGCTTAGGAAACTGACAAGAGCAGTAGCTCCTCTTCAGTCCAATACACTGTACTTGCTGAGAACAGACGCGAGTGCTATTTGCACTGTGAATGGCAATGGGAGCACAATAGTGACTCTTCTTACCAGAAAACAACTCTTGCTCATAGGACCAGAAATTGCATGGGATTCAACTCCATTACTGACTGGGAAACAAACACTAGCTCGCCTTAAAAGAAACACACTCTGCTTTTGAGAAAAGAGCACTCTTCTACTCTACTGTGTTTCCTAGACTGCCAGAACAGTGAGCTTGCTCAGAAAAAAAGAACTGTGCTTCCTACACACAGGGGCCATATCTAGTTCCACTCTGCTTAGGAAAGTGACAAGAACAGTAGCTCCTCTTCAGTCCAATACACTGTAAATGCTAGAAACAGATGCCAGTGCTATTTGCCCTGTGTATGACAATAGGAGGACAATAGTGACTCTTCTTAAAAGAAAACAACTCTTGCTCGTAAGAACAGAAACTGCATGTGATTCAACTCCATTTAGGATTGGGAAACAAACCCTAGCTCGCCTTACAAGATACACACTCTGCTTTTGAGAAAAGAGCACTCTTCTACTCTACTGTGTTTCCTATAGGGCCAGAACAGTGAGCTTGCTCAGAACAAAAGAACTGTGCTTCCTACACACACGGGGCATATCTAGTTCAACTCTGCTTAGAAAACTGACTAGAACATTAGCTCCTCTTCAGGCCAATACACTGTACTTGCTGGGAACAGACGGGAGTGCTATTTGCACTGTGTATGGCAATGGGAGCGCAATAGTGACTCTTCTTACCAGAAAACAACTCTTGCTCATAGGACCAAAAACTGCATGGGATTCAACTCCATTACTGAATGGGAAACAAACACTAGCTCACCTTACAAGAAACACACTCTGCTTTTGAGAAAAGAGCACTCTTCTACTCTACTGTGTTTCCTAGACTGCCAGAACAGTGAGCTTGCTCAGAACAAAAGAACTGTGCTTCCTACACACAGGAGCCATATCTAGTTAAAACTCTGCTTAGGAAACTGACAAGAACAGTAGCTCCTCTTCAGTCCAATACACTGTACTTGCTGGGAACAGACGTGAGTGCTATTTGCACTGTGTATGGCAATAGGAGCAAAATAGTGACTCTTGTTAACAGAAAACAACTCTTGCTCGTACGACCAGAAACTGCATGGGATTCACTCCATTTCTGACTGGGAAACAAACACTAGCTCGCCTTACGAGAAACACACTCTGCTTTTGAGAAAAGAGCACTCTTATGCTCTACTGGGTTTCCTGTGGGGTCCGAACAGTGAGATTGCTCAGAACAAAAGAACTGTGCTTGCTACACACACGGGCTATATCTAGTTCAATTCTGCGTAGGAAATTGAAAAGAACAGTAGATCCTCTTCAGTCCAATACACTGTACATGATGGGAACAGACGCCAGTGCTATTTGCCCTGTGTATTGCAATGGGAGTGCAATAGTGACTCTTCTTACCTGAAAACAACTCTTGCTCGTAGGACCAGAAACTGCATGGGATTCAACTCCATTTCTGACTGGGAAACAAACACTAGCTCGCCTTACAAAAAACACAGTCTGCTTTTGAGAAAAGAGCACTCTTCTACTCTACTGTTTTTCTTATGGGGTCCAAACAGTGAGCATGCTCAGAACAAAAGAACTGTGCTTCCTACACACACGGGCCATATCTAGTTCAACTCTGCTTAGGAAAGTGAAAAGAACAGGAGCTCCTCTTCAGGACAATACACTGTACATGCTGGGAACAGATGCCAGTGCTATTTGCCCTGTGTATGACAATGGGAGCGCAATAGTGACTCTTCTTACCTGGAAACAACTCTTGCTCGTAGGACCAGAAACTGCATGTGATTCAACTTCATTTAGGACTGGGAAACAAACACAAGCTCGCCTTACAAGAAACACACTCTGCTTTTGAGAAAAGAGCACTCTTCTACTCTGCTGTGTTTCCTATGGGGTCCGAACAGTGGGCTTGCTCAGAACAAAAGAACTGTGCTTCCTACACACACTGGCCATATCTAGTTCAACTCTGCTTAGGAAACTGACAAGAACAATAGCTCCTCTTCATTCTAATACACTGTAATTGCTGGGAACAGACGCGAGTGCTATTTGCACTGTGTGTGTCAAAGGGAGCGCAATAGTGACTCTTCTTACGAGAAAACAACTATTGCTTGTAGGACCAGAAACTGCATGTGATTCAACTCCATTTAGGACTGGAAAACAAATGCTAGCTCGCCTTACAAGAAACACACTCTGCTTTTGAGAAAAGAGCACTCTTCTACTCTACTGTGTTTCCTATAGGGCCAGAACAGTGAGCTTGCTCAGAACAAAAGAACTGGGCTTCCAACACACACGGCCGTATCTAGATCAACTTTGCTTGGAAACTGAAAAGAACAGTAGATCCTCTTCAGTCCAATACACTGTACATGCTGGGAACAAACGCCAGTGCTATTTGCCCTGTGTATGACACTGGGAGCTCAATAGTGATTCTTCTTACAAGAAACCAACTCTTGCTCGTAGATCCAGAAACTGCATGTGACTCAACTCCGTTTAGGACTGGGAAACAAACGCTAGCTCGCCTTACAAGAAACAAACTCTGCTTTTGAGAAAAGAGCACTCTTCAACTCTACTGTGTTTCCTATTGGGCCATAACAGTGAGCTTGCTCAGAACAATAGAACTGTGCTTCCAACACACGCCGATATCTAGTTCAACTCTGCTTAGAAAACTGAAAAGAGCAGTAGGTCCTCTTCAGTCCAATACACTGTACATGCTGGGAACCGACGCCAGTGCTATTTGCCCTGTGTATGACAATGGGAGCGCAATAGTGACTATTCTTACCAGGAAACAACTCTTACTCGTAGGACCAGAAACTGCATGTGATTCAATTCCATTTAGGGTTGGGAAACAAACGCTAGCTCGACTTATAAGAAACACACTCTGCTTTTGAGAAAAGAGCACTCTTCTACTCTACTGTGTTTCCTATGGTGTCCGAAAAGTGAACTTGCTCAGAAGAAAAGAAATGTGCTTTCTAAACACACGGGGCATATCTAGTTCAACTCTGCATAGGAAAATGACAAGAACAGTAGATCCTCTTCAGTCCAATACACTGTACTTGCTGGAAACAGAAGCGAGTGCTATTTGCACTGTGTATGGCAATGGGAGCGCATTAGTGACTCTTCTTACTAGAAAACAACTCTTGCTCGTAGGAACAGAAACTGCATGGGATTCAACTCCATTTAGGACTTGGAAACAAACGCTGGCTCGCCTTACAAGAAACACACTCTGCTTTTGAGAAAAGAACACTCTTCTACTCTACTGTGTGTCCTATGGGGTCCGAACAGTGAGCTTGCTCAGAACAAAGAACTGTGCTTCCTACACACACGCGGAATATCTAGTTCAACTCTGCTTAGGAAACTGACAACAACAGTAGCTCCTCTTCAGTCCAATACACTGTACTGGCTGGGAACAGACGGGTGTGCTCTCTGGACTGTGTATGGCAATGGGAGCGCAATAGTGACTGTCCTAACCAGGAAACAACTCTTGATTGTAGGACCAGAAACTGCATGGGATTCAACTCCATTACTGACTGGGAAAAAAACACTAGCTCATCTTACAAGAAACACACTCTGCTTTTGAGAAAAGAGCACTCTTTTACTCTACTGTGTTTCCTATGGGATCCGAACAGTGAGCTTGCTCACAACAAAAGAACTGTGCTTCCTACACACACGGGCCATATCTAGTTCAACTCTGCATAGGTAACTCACAAGAACAGTAGATCCTCTTCAGTTCCAATACACTGTACATGCTGGGAAACGACGCCAGTGCTATTTGCCCTGTGTATGACAATGGGAGCGCAATAGTGACTCTTCTTACCAGGAAAAACCTCTTACTCGTAGGACAAGAAACTGCATGTGATTCAACTCCATTTAGGGTTGGGAAACAAACGCTAGCTCGCCTTAAAAGAAACACACTCTGCTTTTGAGAAAAGAGCACTCTTCTACTCTACTGTGTTTTCTATGGGGTCCGAACAGTGAGCTTGCTCAGAACAAAAGAAATGTGCTTTCTAAACACACGGGGCATATCTAGTTCAACTCTGCATAGGAAAATGACAAGAACAGTAGATCCTCTTTAGTCCAATACACTGTACTTGCTGGAAACAGAAGCGAGTGCTATTTGCACTGTGTATGGCAATGGGAGCGCAATAGTGACTCTTCTTACCAGAAAAGAACTTTTGCTCATAGGACCACAAACTGCATGTGACTCACCTCCATTTAGGACTGGGAAACAAACGCTAGCTCGCCTTACAAGAAACACACTGTGCTTTTGAGAAAAGTGCACTCTTCTACTCTACTGTGTTTCTTATAGGGCCAGAACAGTGAGCTTGCTCAGAACAAAAGAACTGTGCTTCCAACACACGGCCATATCTTGTTCAACTCTGCTTAGGAAACTGAAAAGTACAGTAGATCCTCTTCAGTCCATACACTGTACATGCTGGGAACAGACGCAAGTGTATTTGCCCTGTGTATGACAATGGGAGCACAATAGTGACTCTTCTTACCAGAAAACAACTCTTGCTCATAGATCCATAAACTGCATGTGACTCAACTCCATTTAGGACTGGGAAACAAACGCTAGCTCGCCTTACAAGAAACAAACTCTGCTTTTGAGAAAAGAGCACTCTTCTACTCTACTGTGTTTCCTATAGGGCCAGAACAGTGAGCCTGCTAAGAACAAAATAACTGTGCTTCCAACACACGGCCATATCTAGTTCAACTCTGCTTAGAAAACTGAAAAGAACAGTAGGTCCTCTTCAGTCCAATACACTGTACTTGATGGAAACAGACGCGAGTGCTATTTGCAATGTGTATGGCAATGGGAGCGCAATAATTACTTTTTTTACCAGAAAACAACTCTTGCTCATAGGACCAAAAACTGCATGTGATTCAACTACATTTAGGACTGGGAAACAAACGCTAGATCTCCTTACAAGAAACACAATCTGCTTTTGAGAAAAGAGCACTCTTCTACGCTACTGTGTTTCTTATGGTGTCCAAACAGTGAGCTTGCTCAAAACAAAAGAACTGTGCTTCGTACACACAAGGGCCATATCTAGTTCAACTCTGCTTAGGAAACTGAGAAGAACAGAAGCTCCTCTTAAGTGCAATACACTGTACTTGCTGGGAACAGACGCGAATGCTATTTACACTGTGTTTGGCAATGGGAGCTCAATAGTGACTGTTCTTACCAGAAAACAACTCTTGCTCATAGGACCAGAAAATGCATGGGATTCAACTCCATTTCTGACTGGAAAACAAACACTAGCTCGCATTACAAGAATCACACTCTGCTTTTGAGAAAAGAGCACTCTTCTACTCTACTGTGTTTCCTATGGGGCCAGAACAGTGAGCTTGCTCACAACAAAAGAACTGTGCTTCCAACACACGGCCATATCTAGTTCAACTCTGCTTAGAAAACTGAAAAGAGCAGTAGGTCCTCTTCAGTTCAATACACTGTACATGCTGGGAACCGACGCCAGTGCTATTTGCCCTGTGTATGACAATGGGAGCGCAATAGTGACTCTTCTTACCAGGAAACAACTCTTACTCGTAGGACCAGAAACTGCATGGGATTCAACTCCATTAAGGGTTGGGAAACAAACGCTAGCTCGCCTTACAAGAAACACACTCTGCTTTTGAGAAAAGAGCACTCTTCTACTCTACTGTGTTTCCTATGGTTTCCGAACAGTGAGCTTGCTCAGAACAAAAGAAATGTGCTTTCTACACACACGGGCCATATCTAGTTCAACTCTGCATAGGAAAATGACAAGAACAGTAGATCCTCTACAGTCCAATACACTGTACTTGCTGGAAACAGAAGCGAGTGCTATTTGCACTGAGTATGGCAATGGGAGCGCAATAGTGACTCTTCTTACCAGAAAACAACTCTTGCTCGTAGGACCAGAAACTGCATGTGACTCAACTCCATTTAGGACTGGGAAACAAACACTAGCTCGACTTACAAGAGACACACTCTGCTTTTGAGTAAAGAGCACTCTTCTACTCTACTGTGTTTCCTATAGGGCCAGAACAATGAGCTTGCTCAGAACAAAAGAACTGTGCTTCCTACACACACGGGCCATATCTAGTTCAACTCTGCTTAGGAAACTGACAAGAGCAGTAGCTCCTCTTCAGTCCAATACACTGTACTTGCTGAGAACAGACGCGAGTGCTATTTGCACTGTGAATGGCAATGGGAGCACAATAGTGACTCTTCTTACCAGAAAACAACTCTTGCTCATAGGACCAGAAATTGCATGGGATTCAACTCCATTACTGACTGGGAAACAAACACTAGCTCGCCTTAAAAGAAACACACTCTGCTTTTGAGAAAAGAGCACTCTTCTACTCTACTGTGTTTCCTAGACTGCCAGAACAGTGAGCTTGCTCAGAAAAAAAGAACTGTGCTTCCTACACACAGGGGCCATATCTAGTTCCACTCTGCTTAGGAAAGTGACAAGAACAGTAGCTCCTCTTCAGTCCAATACACTGTAAATGCTAGAAACAGATGCCAGTGCTATTTGCCCTGTGTATGACAATAGGAGGACAATAGTGACTCTTCTTAAAAGAAAACAACTCTTGCTCGTAGGAACAGAAACTGCATGTGATTCAACTCCATTTAGGATTGGGAAACAAACCCTAGCTCGCCTTACAAGATACACACTCTGCTTTTGAGAAAAGAGCACTCTTCTACTCTACTGTGTTTCCTATAGGGCCAGAACAGTGAGCTTGCTCAGAACAAAAGAACTGTGCTTCCTACACACACGGGGCATATCTAGTTCAACTCTGCTTAGAAAACTGACTAGAACATTAGCTCCTCTTCAGGCCAATACACTGTACTTGCTGGGAACAGACGGGAGTGCTATTTGCACTGTGTATGGCAATGGGAGCGCAATAGTGACTCTTCTTACCAGAAAACAACTCTTGCTCATAGGACCAAAAACTGCATGGGATTCAACTCCATTACTGAATGGGAAACAAACACTAGCTCACCTTACAAGAAACACACTCTGCTTTTGAGAAAAGAGCACTCTTCTACTGTACTGTGTTTCCTAGACTGCCAGAACAGTGAGCTTGCTCAGAACAAAAGAACTGTGCTTCCTACACACACGGGCCATATCTAGTTCAACTCTAATTAGGAAACTGACTAGAACAGTAGCTCCTCTTCAGTCGAATACACTGTACTTGCTGGGACAGATGCGAGTGCTATTTGCACTGTGTATGGCAATGGGAGCGCAATAGTGACTCTTCTTACCAGAAAACAACTCTTGCTCGTAGGACAAAAACCTGCATGGGATTCAACTCCATTACTGACTGGGAAACAAACACTAGCTCACCTTTCAAGAAACACACTGTGCTTTTGAAAAAAGAGCACTCTTCTACTCTACTGTGTTTCCTAGACTGCCAGAACAGTGAGCTTGCTCAGAACAAAAGAAATGTGCTTCGTACACATACTGGCCATATCTATTTCAACTCTGCTTAGGAAACTGACAAGAACAGTAGCTCCTGTTCAGTCCAATTCACTGTACTTGCTGGGAACAGACGCAAGTGCTATTTGCATTGTGTGTGGCAATGGGAGCGCAATATTGACACTTCTTGCCAGAAAACAACTATTGCTCGTAGGACCATAAACAGCATGTGACTCAACTCCATTTAGGACTGGGAAACAAATGCTAGCTCGCATTACAAGAAACACACTCTGCTTTTGAGAAAAGAGCACTCTTCTACTCTACTGTGTTTCCTATAGGGCCAGAACAGAAAGCTTGCTCAGAACAAAAGAACTGTGCATCCTACACACACGGGGAATATCTAGTTCAACTTTGCTCAGGAAGCTGACAAGAACAGTAGCTCCTCTTCAGTCCAGTACACTGTACTTGCTGGGAACAGACGCGAGTGCTGTTTACACTGTGCATGGCAATGGGAGCACAATAGTGACTCTTCTTACCAGAAAACAACTCTGCTCGTAGGACCAGAAACTGCATGGGATTCAACTCCATTACTGACTGGGAAACAAACACTAGCTCGCCTTAAAAGAAACACCCTCTGCTTTTGAGAAATAAGCACTCTTCTACTCTACTGTGTTTCCTAGACTGCCAGAACAATGAGCTTGCTCAGAAAAAAAGAACTGTGCTTCCTACACACAGGGGCCATATCTAGTTCAACTCTGCTTAGGAAAGTGACAAGAACAGTAGCTCCTCTTCAGTCCAATACACTGTAAATGCTAGAAACAGATGCCAGTGCTATTTGCCCTGTGTATGACAATAGGAGAACAATAGTGACTCTTCTTACCAGAAAACAACTCTTGTTCGTAGGACCAGAAACTGCATGTGATTCAACTCCATTTAGGACTGGGAAACAAATGCTAGCTTGCCTTACAAGAAACACACTCTGCTTTTGAGAAAAGGGCACTCTTCTACTCTACTGTATTACCTACGGTGTCCTAACAGTGAGCTTGCTCAGAACAAAAGAACTGTGCATCCTACACACATGGGGAATATCTAGTTCAACTCTGCTCAGGAAACTGACAAAAACAGTAGCTCCTCTTCAGTCCAATACACTGTACTTGCTGGGAACAAACACGAGTGCTATTTGAACTGTGTATGGCAATGGGAGTGCAATAGTGACTTTCCTTACCAGAAAACAACTTTTGCTCGTAGTACTAGAAACTGCATGTGATTCAACTCCATTTAGGACTGGGAAACAAACGCTAGCTCGCCTTACAAGAAACATACTCTGCTTTTGAGAAAAGAGCACACTTCTACTCTACTGTGTTTCCTATTGGGTCCGAACAGAGAGCTTGCTCAGAACAAAAGAACTGTGCTTCCTACACACACGGGCCATATCTAGTTCAATTCTGCATAGGAAATTGAAAAGAACAGTAGATCCTCTTCAGTCCAATACACTGTACTTGCTGGGAACAGACATGAGTGCTATTTTCACTGTGTATTGCAATGGGAGCACAATAGTGACTCTTCTTAACAGAAAACAACTCTTGTGCATGCGACCAGAAACTGCATGTGACTCAACTCCATTTAGGACTGGGAAAGAAACACTAGCTCAACTTACAAGAAACACACTCTGCTTTTGAGAAAAGAGCACTCTTCTACTCTACTGTGTTTTCTTTAGGGCCAGAGCAGTGAGCTTGCTCAGAACAAAAATCTGTGCTTCCTACACACCCGGCCATATCTAGTTCAACTCTGCTTAGGAAACAGACAAGAACAGTAGCTCCTCTTCAGTCCAATACACTGTACTTGCTGGGAACAGACGTGAGTGCTATTTGCACTGTGTATGGCAATGGGAGCACAATAGTGACTCTTTTTACCAGAAAACAACGCTTGCTCGTACAACCAGAAACTGCATGTGACTCAACTCCATTTAGGACTGGGAAACAAACACTAGATTACCTTACAAGAAAAGCACTCTGCTTTTGAGAAAAGAGCACTCATCTACTCTACTGTGTTTCCTTTAGGGCCAGAACAGTGAGCTTGCTCAGAAAAAAGAACTGTGCTTCCTACACACACGGGCCATATCTAGTTCAACTCTGCTTAGAAAACTGAAAAGAACAGTAGCTCTTCTTCAGTCCAATACACTGTACTTGCTGGGAACAGACATGAGTGCTATTTGCATTGTGTATTGCAAAGGGAGCACAATAGTGCCTCTTATTACCAGAAATCAACTCTTGCGCGTACGACCAGAAACTGCATGTGACTCAACTCCATTTAGGACTGGGAAAGAAACACTAGCGCACCTTACAAGAAACACACTCTGATTTTGAGAAAAGAGCACTCTTCTACTCTACTGGGTTTCCTATAGGGTAAGAACAGTGAGCATGCTCATAACAAAAGAACTTTGCTTCCTACGCACATGGGCCATATCTAGTTCAACTCTGCTTAGGAAACTGAAAAGAACATTAGCTCCTCTTCAGTCCAATACACTGAACTTGCTGGAAGCAGAAACGAGTGCTATTTGCACTGTGTATGGCAATGGGAGTGCAATAGTGACTCTTCTTACCAGAAAACAACTCTTGCTCGTACGAACAGAAACTGCTTGAGATTCAACTCCATTTAAAACTGGGAAACAAACACTAGCTCGCCTTACAAGAAACACACTCTGCTTTTGAGAAAAGAGCACTCTTCTACTCTACTGTGTTTCCTATGGGGTCCGAACAGTGACCTTTCTAAGAAAAAAAAAACTGTGCTTTCTACACAAACGGCCATACCTAGTTCAATTCTGCTTAGGAAACTGAGAAGAACAGTAGATCCTCTTCAATCCAATACACTGTATAGGCTGGGAACAGACGCCAGTGCTATTTGCCCTGTGTAGGACAATGGGAGCGATATAGTGACTCTTCTTACCAGAAAACAACTCTTTCTCGTAGGACCAGAAACTGCATGTGATTCTACTTCATTTAGGACTGAGAAACAAACGCTAGCTCGCCTTACAAGAAACACACTCTGCTTTTGAGAAAAGAGCATTCTTCTACTATACTGTGTTTCCTATGGGGTCCGAAAAGTGAGCTTGCTCAGAACAAAAGAACTGTGCTTCCTACACACACGGGCCATATCTAGTTCAACTCTGCTTAGGAAACTGACAAGAACAGTAGTCCTCTTCAGTCCAATACACTGTACTTGCTGGGAACAGACATGAGTGCTATTTGCACTGTGTATGGCAATGGGAGCACAATAGTGACTCTTCTTACCAGAAAACAACGCATGCTCGTACAACCAGAAACTGCATGTGACTCAACTCCATTTAGGACTGGGAAACAAATGCTAGCTCGCCTTACAAGAAACATACTCTGCTTTTGAGAAAAGAGCACTCTTCTACTCTACTGTGTTTCCTGTATGGCCAGAACAGTGAGCTGACTCAGAACAAAAGAACTGTGTTTCCTACACAAACGGGCCATATCTAGTTCAACTCTGCTTAGGAAACTGACAAGAACAGTAGCTCCTCTTCAGTCCAATTAACTGTACTTGCTGGAAACAGACGCGAGTGCTATTTGCACTGTGTATGGCAATGGGAGCTCAATAGTGTCTTTCCTTTCCAGAAAACAACTCTTGCTCCTAGGACCAGAAACTGCATGTGATTCAACTCCATTTAAGACTGGGAAACAAACGCTAGCTCATCTTACAAGAAACATACTCTGCTTTTGAGAAAAGAGCACTCTTCTACTCTACCGGGTTTCCTACGGGGTCCGAACAGTGAGCTTGCTCAGAAAGAAGAACTGTGATTCCTACACACAAGGGCCATATCTAGTTCAACTCTGCTTATGAAACTGACAAGAACAGAAGCTCCTCTTCAGTCCAATACACTATACTTGCTGGGAACAGTCGCGACTGCTATTTGCACTGTGTATGGCAATGGGAGCACAATAGTGACTTTTTTTTACCAGAAAACAATTCTTGCTACTAAGTCCAGAAACTGCATGGGATTCAACTCCATTTAGGACTGGGAAACAAACGCTAGCTCGCCTTACAAGAAACACACTCTGCTTTTGAGAAAAGAGCACTCTTCTACTCTACTGTGTTTCCTATAGGGCCAGAAGAGAGAGCTTGCTCAGAACAAAAGAAGTGTTCTTCCTACACACACGGGCCATATCTAGTTCAACTCTGCTTAAGAAACTGACAAGAACAGTAGCTCCTCTTCAGTCCAATACACTGTACTTGCTGAAAGCACAAACGAGTGCTCTTTGCACTTTGTATGGCAATGGGAGCGCAATAGTGACTCTTCTTACCAGAAAACAACTCTTGCTTGTAGGACCAGATACTGCATGTGATTCTACTCCATTTATGACTGGGAAACAAACTCTAGCTCCCCTTAAAAGAAAAACACTCTGCTTTTGGAAAAGACACTCTTCTACTCTACTCTGTTTCCTATAGGGCCAAAACAGTGAGCTTGCTCAGAACAAAAGAACTGTGCTTCCTAAACACACGGGCCATATCTAGTTTAACTGTGCTTAAGAAACTGACAAGAACAGTAGCTCCCCTTCAGTCCAATACACTGTACTTGCTGGGAACAGACGCGAGTGCTATTTGCACTGTGTATGGCAATGGGAGCACAATAGTGACTTTCCTTACCAGAAAACAACTCTTGCTCGTAGGACCAAAAACTGCATGTGATTCAACTCCATTTAGGACTGGGAAACAAACGTTAGCTCGCCTTACAAGAAACACATTCTGGTTTTGAGAAAAGAGCACTCTTCTACTCTACTGTGTTTTCTGTAGGGCCAGAACAGTGAGCTGGCTCACAACAAAAGAACTGTGCTTCCTACACACACAGGCCATATCTAGTTCAACGCTGCTTAGGAAACTGACAAGAACAGTAGCTCCTCTTCAGTCCAATTAACTGTACTTGCTGGAAACAGACGCGAGTGGTATTTGCACTGTGTATGGCAATGGGAGCTCAATAGTGTCTTTCCTTTCCAGAAAACAACTCTTGCTCCTAGGACCAGAAACTGCATGTGATTCAACTCCATTTAGGACTGGGAAACAAACGCTATCTCGACGTACAAGAAACACACTCTGCTTTTGAGAAAAGAGCACT
This sequence comes from Peromyscus eremicus, assembly GCF_949786415.1. Classification (NCBI taxonomy): domain Eukaryota; kingdom Metazoa; phylum Chordata; class Mammalia; order Rodentia; family Cricetidae; genus Peromyscus; species Peromyscus eremicus. Next base: position 79,086 of record NW_026735798.1, on the reverse strand, counting down.
CTTCTACTCTTCTGTGTTTCCTTTGGGGTCCAAACAGTGTGCTTGCTCAGAACAAAAGAACTGTGCTTCCTACACACACGGGCCATATCTAGTTCAACTCTGCTTAGGAAACTGACAAGAACAGTAGCTCCTCCTCAGTCCAATACACTGTACTTGCTGGGAACAGACGCGAGAGCTATTTGCACTGTATATGGCAATGAGAACGCAATTGTGACTTTCCTTACCAGAAAACAACTCTTGCTCGTAGGACCAAAAACTGCATGGGATTCAACTTCATTTCAGACTGGGAAACAAAGGCTAGCTTGCCTTACAAGAAACACACTCTGCTTTTGAGAAAAGAGCACTCTTCTACTCTAGAGTGATTCCTAAGGGGTCCGAACAGTGAGGTTGCTCAGAACAAAAGAACTGTGCTTCCTACACACACGGGCCATATCTAGTTCAACTCTGCTTAAGAAACTGAGAAGAACAGTAGCTCATCTTCAGTCCAATACACTGTACTTGCTGGGAACAGACGCGAGTGCTATTTGCACTATGTATGGCAATGGGAGTGCAATAGTAACTTTCCTTACCAGAAAACAACTCTAGCTCGTAGGACCAAAAACTGCATGTGATTCAACTCCATTAAGGACTGGGAAACAAATGCTAGCTCGCCTTACAAGAAAAACACTCTGCTTTTGAGAAAAGAGCACTCTTCTACTCTACTGTGTTTCCTATAGGGGCAAAACAGTGAGCTTGCTCAGAACAAAAGAACTGTGATTCCTACACACACAGTCATATCTAGTTCAATTCTGCTTATGAAACTGACAAGAACAGTAGATACTCTTCAGTCCCATACACTGTACTTGCTGGGAACAGACGCCAGTGCTATTTGCCCTGTGTATGAAAATGGGGCACAATAGTGACTCTTCTTACCAGAAAACAACTCTTGCTCATAGTATCAAAAACTGCATGTGATTCAACTCCTTTTAGGACTGGGAAACAAACGCTTGCTCGCCTTAGGAGAAACACATTCTGCTTTTGAGAAAAGATCACTCTTCTACTCTACTGTGTTTTTTATAGGGCCAGAACAGTAAGCTTGCTCAGAACAAAAGAACTGTGGTTCCTACACACACGGCCATATCTAGTTCAATTCTGCTTAGGAAACTGGCAACAACAGTAGCTCCTCTTCAGTCCAATACACTGTACATGCTGGGAACAGACGCCAGTGCTATTTGCCCTTTGTATGACAATGGGAGCGCAATAGTGACTCTTCTTACCAGAAAACAACTCTTGCTCGTAGGATCAAAAACTGCATGTGATTCAACTCCATTTAGGACTGGGAAACAAACGCTAGCTCGCCTTACGAGAAACACACTTTCCTTTTGAGAAAAGAGCACTCTTCTACTCTACTGTGTTTCCTATATGGCCAGAACAGTGAGCATGCTCAGAACAAAAGAACTGTGCTTCCTACACACACGGGCCATATCTAGTTCAACTCCGCTAGGAAACTCACAAGAACATTAGCTCCTCTTCAGTCCAATACACTGTACTTGCTGGAAGCAGAAACGAGTGCTATTTGCACTGTGTATGTCAATGGGAGCACAATAGTGACTCTTCTTACCAGAAAACAACTCTTGCTCCTAGGACCAGATACTGCACGTGATTCAACTCCATTTAGGACTGGGAAGCAAACGCTAGCTTGCCTTACAAGAAACACACTCTGCTTTTGGAAAAGAGCACTCTTCTACTCTACTGTGTTTCCTATAGGGCCAGAAGAGTGAGCTTGCTCAGAACAAAAGAACTGTGCTTCCTACACACACGGGACATATCTAGTTCAACTCTGCTTAGGAAACTGACAAGAACAGTAGCTCCTCTTCAGTCCAATACACTGTACTTGCTGGGAACTGACATGAGTGCTATTTGCACTGTGTATTGCAATGGGAGCACAATAGTGACTCTTCTTACCAGAAAACAACCCTTGGGCATACGTCCAGAACCTGCATGTGACTCAACTCCATTTAGGACTGGGAAAGAACCACTAGCGCACCTTACAAGAAACACACTCTGCTTTTGAGAAAAGAGCTCTCTTCTACTCTACAGGGTTTCCTATAGGGTAAGAACAGTGAGCATGCTCATAACGAAAGAACTGTGCTTCCTACACACATGGGCCATATCTAGTTCAACTCTGCTTAGGAAACTGACAAGAACATTAGCTCCTCTTCAGTCCAATACACTGAACTTGCTGGAAGCAGAAACGAGTGCTATTTGTACTGTGTATGGCAATGGGAGCACAATAGTGACATTTCTTACCAGAAAACTACTCTTGCTCATAGGACCAGATACTGCACGTGATTCAACTCCATTTAGGACTGGGAAACAAACACAGGCTCGCCTTACAAGAAACACACTCTGCTTTTGGACAAGAGCACTCTTCTACTCTACTGGGCTTCCTATAGGGCCAGAACAGTGAGCTTGCTCAGAACAAAAGAACTGTGCTTCCTACACACACGGGACATATCTAGTTCAACTCTGCTTCGGAAACTGACAAGAACAGTAGCTCCTCTTCAGTCCAATACACTGTACTTGCTGGAAGCAGAAGCTAGTGTTATTTGCACTGTGTATGGCAATGGGTGCGCAATAGTGACTCTTCTTACCTGAAAACAACTCTTGCTCGTAGGATCAGATCCTGCATGTGATTCAACTCCATTTAGGACTGGGAAACAAACACTAGCTCGCCTTACAAGAAACACACTCTGCTTTTGAGAAAAGAGGACTCTTCTCCTCTACTGTGTTTCCTATCGGGCCCGAACATTAAGCTTGCTCACAACAAAAGAACTGTGATTCCTACATATACGGGCCATATGAAGTTCAACTCTGCTTAGGAAACTGACAAGAACAGTAGCTCCTCTTCAGTCCAATACACTGTACTTGCTGGGAACAGACGCGAGTGCTATTTGCACTATGTATCTCCATGGGAGCACAATAGTGACTCTTCTTTCCAGAAAAGAAATCTTGCCTGTAGGAATAGAAACTGCATATGAGTCAACTCCATTTAGGACTGGGAAACAAACGCTAGCTCGCCTTACGAGAAACACACTCTGCTTTTGAGAAAAGAGCACTCTTCGACTCTACTGAGTTTCCTATATGGCCAGAACAGTGAGCATGCTCAGAACAAATGAACTGTGCTTCCTACACACACGGGCCATATCTAGTTCAACTCTGCTTAGGAAACTCACAAGAACATTAGCTCCTCTTCAGTCCAATACACTGTACTTGCTGAAAGCAGAAACGAGTGCTATTTGCACTGTGTATGGCAATGGGAGCACAATAGTGACTCTTCTTACCAGAAAACAATTCTTGCTCCTAGGACCAGATACTGCACGTGATTCAACTCCATTTAAGACTGGGAAGCAAACGCTAGCTCGCCTTACAAGAAACACACTCTGCTTTTGTAAAAGAGCACTCTTCTACTCTACTGTGTTTCCTATAGGGCCAGAACAGTGAGCTTGCTCAGAACAAAAGAACTGTGCTTCCTACACACACGGGCCATATCTAGTTCAACTCTGCTTAGGAAACTGACAAGAACAGTAGCTCCTCTTCAGTCCAATACACTGTACTTGCTGGAAGTAGACGCGAGTGCTATTTGGACTATGTATGGCAATGGGAGTGCAATAGTGACTCTTCTTAAGGGAAAACAACTCTTGCTCATACGAACAGAAACTGCTTGTGATTCAACTCCATTTAGGACTGGGAAACAAACACTAGCTCGCCTTACAAGAAACACACTCTGCTTTTGAGAAAAGATCACTCTTCTACTCTACTGTGTTTCCTATGGGGTCCGAACAGTGACCTTTCTAAGAAAAAAAAACTGTGCTTTCTACACACACGGCCATACCTAGTTCAATTCTGCTTAGGAAACTGAGAAGAACAGTAGATCCTCTTCTATCCAATACACTGTATAGGCTGGGAACAGACGCCAGTGCTATTTGCCCTGTGTAGGACAATGGGAGCGCAATAGTGACTCTTCTTACCAAAAAACAACTCTTGCTCGTAGGACAAGAAACTGCATGGGATTCAACTCCATTTAGGACTGGGAAACAAATGCTAGTTTGCCTTACAAGAAACAAAATCTGCTTTTGAGAAAAGAGCACTCTTCTACTCTACTGTGTTTCCTATGGGGTCCGAACAGTGAGCTTGCACAGAACAAATGAACTGTGCTTCCTACTCACATGGGCCATATCTAGTTCAACTCTGCTTAGGAAACTGACAAGTACAGTAGCTCCTCTTCAGTCCAATACACTGTACTTTCTGGGAACAGACGCGAGTGCTATTTGCACTGTGTATGGCAATGGGAGCTCAATAGTGTCTTTCCTTTCCAGAAAACAACTCTTGCTCCTAGGACCAGAAACTGCATGTGATTCAACTCCATTTAGGACTGGGAAACAAACGCTATCTCGACGTACAAGAAACACACTCTGCTTTTGAGAAAAGAGCACTCTTCTACTCTTCTGTGTTTCCTTTGGGGTCCAAACAGTGTGCTTGCTCAGAACAAAAGAACTGTGCTTCCTACACACACGTGCCATATCTAGTTCAACTCTGCTTAGGAAACTGACAAGAACAGTAGCTCCTCTTCAGTCCAATACACTGTACTTGCTGGGAACAGACGCGAGAGCTATTTGCACTGTATATGGCAATGAGAACGCAATTGTGACTTTCCTTACCAGAAAACAACTCTTGCTCGTAGGACCAAAAACTGCATGGGATTCAACTTCATTTCAGACTGGGAAACAAAGGCTAGCTTGCCTTACAAGAAACACACTCTGATTTTGAGAAAAGAGCACTCTTCTTCTCTAGAGTGATTCCTATGGGGTCCGAACAGTGAGGTTGCTCAGAACAAAAGAACTGTGCTTCCTACACACACGGGCCATATCTAGTTCAACTCTGCTTAAGAAACTGAGAAGAACAGTAGCTCATCTTCAGTCCAATACACTGTACTTGCTGGCAACAGACGCGAGTGCTATTTGCACTATGTATGGCAATGGGAGCGCAATAGTAACTTTCCTTACCAGAAAACAACTCTAACTCGTAGGACCAAAAACTGCATGTGATTCAACTCCATTTAGGACTGGGAAACAAATGCTAGCTCGCCTTACAAGAAAAACACTCTGCTTTTGGGAAAAGAGCACTCTTCTACTCTACTGTGTTTCCTATAGGGGCAAAACAGTGAGCTTGCTCAGAACAAAAGAACTGTGCTTCCTACACACACAGTCATATCTAGTTCAATTCTGCTTATGAAACTGACAAGAACAGTAGATACTCTTCAGTCCCATACACTGTACTTGCTGGGAACAGACGCCAGTGCTATTTGCCCTGTGTATGAAAATGGGGCACAATAGTGACTCTTCTTACCAGAACACAACTCTTGCTCGTAGGAACAGAAACTGGATGTGATTCAACTCTATTTAGGACTGGGAAACAAACGCTAGCTCGCCTTACAAGAAACACACTCTGCTTTTGATAAAAGATCACTCTTCTACTCTACTGTGTTTCCTATGGTGCCAGAATAGTGAGCTTGCTCAGAACAAAAGAACTGTGCTTCCTACACACACGGGCCATATCTAGTTCAATTCTGCTTAGGAAACTGACAAGAACAGTAGCTCCTCAGTCCAATACACTGTACTTGCTGAGAACAGACGCGAGTGATGTTTGCACTGTGTATGGCAATCGGAGCGCAATAGTGACTTTCCTTACCAGAAAACAAATCTTGCTCATAGGATCAAAAACTGCATGTGATTCAACTCCTTTTAGGACTGGGAAACAAACGCTTGCTCGCCTTACAAGAAACACACATTACTTTTGAGAAAAGAGCACTCTTCTACTCTGCTGTGTTTCCTATGGGGTCCAAACAGTGAGCTTGCTCAGAACAAAAGAACTGTGCTTTCTACACACATGGGCCATATCTAGTTCAACTCTGCTTAGGAAACTGACAAGAACAGTAGCTACTCTTCAGTCCAATACACTGTACTTGATGGGAACAGACGCGAGTCCTATTTGCACTGTGTGTGGCAATGGGAGGGCAGCAGTGACTTTCCTTACCAGAAAACAACTCTTGCTTGTAGGACCAAAAGCTGCATGTGATTCAACTCCATTTATGACTGGGAAACAAACGCTAGCTAGCCTTACAAGAAACACACTCTGCTTTTGAGAAAAGAGCACTCTTCTACTCTACTGGGTTTCCTATAGGGCCAGAGCAGTGAGCATGCTCAGAACAAAAGAACTGTGCTTCCTACACACACGGCCATATCTAGTTCAATTCTCCTTAGGAAACTGACAAGAACAGTAGATCCTCTTCAGTTCCATACACTGTACTTGCTGGGAACAGACGCCAGTGCTATTTGCCCTGTGTATGACAATGGGAGCGCAATAGTGACTCTTCTAACCAGAAAACAACTCTTGCTCATAGGACCAGAAATTACATGTGATTCAACTCCATTTAGGACTGGAAAACAAACGCTAGCTCACCTTACAAGAAACACACTCTGCTTTTGTGAAAAGATCACTATCTACTCTACTATGTTTCCTATAAAGGACAGAACAGTGAGCTTGCTCAGAACAAAAGAACTGAGATTCCTACACACAGGGGCCATATCTAGTTCAACTCTGCTTAGGAAACTGACAAGAACAGTATCTCCTCTTAAGTCCAATACACTGTACTTGCTGGGAACAGACGCGAGTGGTATTTGCACTGTGTATGTCAATGGGAGCACAATAGTGACTCTTCTTACCAGAACACAACTCTTGCTCGTAGGATCAAAAACTGCATGTGATTCAACTCCATTTAGGACTGGGAAACAAACGCTAGCTCGCCTTACGAGAAACACACTTTCCTTTTGAGAAAAGAGCACTCTTCTACTCTACTGTGTTTCCTATATGGCCAGAACAGTGAGCATGCTCAGAACAAAAGAACTGTGCTTCCTACACACACGGGCCATATCTAGTTCAACTCCGCTAGGAAACTCACAAGAACATTAGCTCCTCTTCAGTCCAATACACTGTACTTGCTGGAAGCAGAAACGAGTGCTATTTGCACTGTGTATGTCAATGGGAGCACAATAGTGACTCTTCTTACCAGAAAACAACTCTTGCTCCTAGGACCAGATACTGCACGTGATTCAACTCCATTTAGGACTGGGAAGCAAACGCTAGCTTGCCTTACAAGAAACACACTCTGCTTTTGGAAAAGAGCACTCTTCTACTCTACTGTGTTTCCTATAGGGCCAGAAGAGTGAGCTTGCTCAGAACAAAAGAACTGTGCTTCCTACACACACGGGACATATCTAGTTCAACTCTGCTTAGGAAACTGACAAGAACAGTAGCTCCTCTTCAGTCCAATACACTGTACTTGCTGGGAACTGACATGAGTGCTATTTGCACTGTGTATTGCAATGGGAGCACAATAGTGACTCTTCTTACCAGAAAACAACCCTTGGGCATACGTCCAGAACCTGCATGTGACTCAACTCCATTTAGGACTGGGAAAGAACCACTAGCGCACCTTACAAGAAACACACTCTGCTTTTGAGAAAAGAGCTCTCTTCTACTCTACTGGGTTTCCTATAGGGTAAGAACAGTGAGCATGCTCATAACGAAAGAACTGTGCTTCCTACACACATGGGCCATATCTAGTTCAACTCTGCTTAGGAAACTGACAAGAACATTAGCTCCTCTTCAGTCCAATACACTGAACTTGCTGGAAGCAGAAACGAGTGCTATTTGTACTGTGTATGGCAATGGGAGCACAATAGTGACACTTCTTACCAGAAAACTACTCTTGCTCATAGGACCAGATACTGCACGTGATTCAACTCCATTTAGGACTGGGAAACAAACACAGGCTCGCCTTACAAGAAACACACTCTGCTTTTGGACAAGAGCACTCTTCTACTCTACTGGGCTTCCTATAGGGCCAGAACAGTGAGCTTGCTCAGAACAAAAGAACTGTGCTTCCTACACACACGGGACATATCTAGTTCAACTCTGCTTCGGAAACTGACAAGAACAGTAGCTCCTCTTCAGTCCAATACACTGTACTTGCTGGAAGCAGAAGCTAGTGTTATTTGCACTGTGTATGGCAATGGGTGCGCAATAGTGACTCTTCTTACCTGAAAACAACTCTTGCTCGTAGGATCAGATCCTGCATGTGATTCAACTCCATTTAGGACTGGGAAACAAACACTAGCTCGCCTTACAAGAAACACACTCTGCTTTTGAGAAAAGAGGACTCTTCTCCTCTACTGTGTTTCCTATCGGGCCCGAACATTAAGCTTGCTCACAACAAAAGAACTGTGATTCCTACATATACGGGCCATATGAAGTTCAACTCTGCTTAGGAAACTGACAAGAACAGTAGCTCCTCTTCAGTCCAATACACTGTACTTGCTGGGAACAGACGCGAGTGCTATTTGCACTATGTATCTCCATGGGAGCACAATAGTGACTCTTCTTACCAGAAAAGAAATCTTGCTCGTAGGAATAGAAACTGCATATGAGTCAACTCCATTTAGGACTGGGAAACAAACGCTAGCTCGCCTTACGAGAAACACACTCTGCTTTTGAGAAAAGAGCACTCTTCGACTCTACTGAGTTTCCTATATGGCCAGAACAGTGAGCATGCTCAGAACAAATGAACTGTGCTTCCTACACACACGGGCCATATCTAGTTCAACTCTGCTTAGGAAACTCACAAGAACATTAGCTCCTCTTCAGTCCAATACACTGTACTTGCTGGAAGCAGAAACGAGTGCTATTTGCACTGTGTATGGCAATGGGAGCACAATAGTGACTCTTCTTACCAGAAAACAATTCTTGCTCCTAGGACCAGATACTGCACGTGATTCAACTCCATTTAAGACTGGGAAGCAAACGCTAGCTCGCCTTACAAGAAACACACTCTGCTTTTGTAAAAGAGCACTCTTCTACTCTACTGTGTTTCCTATAGGGCCAGAACAGTGAGCTTGCTCAGAACAAAAGAACTGTGCTTCCTACACACACGGGCCATATCTAGTTCAACTCTGCTTAGGAAACTGACAAGAACAGTAGCTCCTCTTCAGTCCAATACACTGTACTTGCTGGAAGTAGACGCGAGTGCTATTTGGACTATGTATGGCAATGGGAGTGCAATAGTGACTCTTCTTAAGGGAAAACAACTCTTGCTCATACGAACAGAAACTGCTTGTGATTCAACTCCATTTAGGACTGGGAACCAAACACTAGCTCGCCTTACAAGAAACACACTCTGCTTTTGAGAAAAGATCACTCTTCTACTCTACTGTGTTTCCTATGGGGTCCGAACAGTGACCTTTCTAAGAAAAAAAAACTGTGCTTTCTACACACACGGCCATACCTAGTTCAATTCTGCTTAGGAAACTGAGAAGAACAGTAGATCCTCTTCTATCCAATACACTGTATAGGCTGGGAACAGACGCCAGTGCTATTTGCCCTGTGTAGGACAATGGGAGCGCAATAGTGACTCTTCTTACCAAAAAACAACTCTTGCTCGTAGGACAAGAAACTGCATGGGATTCAACTCCATTTAGGACTGGGAAACAAATGCTAGTTTGCCTTACAAGAAACAAAATCTGCTTTTGAGAAAAGAGCACTCTTCTACTCTACTGTGTTTCCTATGGGGTCCGAACAGTGAGCTTGCACAGAACAAATGAACTGTGCTTCCTACTCACATGGGCCATATCTAGTTCAACTCTGCTTAGGAAACTGACAAGTACAGTAGCTCCTCTTCAGTCCAATACACTGTACTTTCTGGGAACAGACGCGAGTGCTATTTGCACTGTGTATGGCAATGGGAGCTCAATAGTGTCTTTCCTTTCCAGAAAACAACTCTTGCTCCTAGGACCAGAAACTGCATGTGATTCAACTCCATTTAGGACTGGGAAACAAACGCTATCTCGACGTACAAGAAACACACTCTGCTTTTGAGAAAAGAGCACTCTTCTACTCTTCTGTGTTTCCTTTGGGGTCCAAACAGTGTGCTTGCTCAGAACAAAAGAACTGTGCTTCCTACACACACGTGCCATATCTAGTTCAACTCTGCTTAGGAAACTGACAAGAACAGTAGCTCCTCTTCAGTCCAATACACTGTACTTGCTGGGAACAGACGCGAGAGCTATTTGCACTGTATATGGCAATGAGAACGCAATTGTGACTTTCCTTACCAGAAAACAACTCTTGCTCGTAGGACCAAAAACTGCATGGGATTCAACTTCATTTCAGACTGGGAAACAAAGGCTAGCTTGCCTTACAAGAAACACACTCTGATTTTGAGAAAAGAGCACTCTTCTTCTCTAGAGTGATTCCTATGGGGTCCGAACAGTGAGGTTGCTCAGAACAAAAGAACTGTGCTTCCTACACACACGGGCCATATCTAGTTCAACTCTGATTAAGAAACTGAGAAGAACAGTAGCTCATCTTCAGTCCAATACACTGTACTTGCTGGCAACAGACGCGAGTGCTATTTGCACTATGTATGGCAATGGGAGCGCAATAGTAACTTTCCTTACCAGAAAACAACTCTAACTCGTAGGACCAAAAACTGCATGTGATTCAACTCCATTTAGGACTGGGAAACAAATGCTAGCTCGCCTTACAAGAAAAACACTCTGCTTTTGGGAAAAGAGCACTCTTCTACTCTACTGTGTTTCCTATAGGGGCAAAACAGTGAGCTTGCTCAGAACAAAAGAACTGTGCTTCCTACACACACAGTCATATCTAGTTCAATTCTGCTTATGAAACTGACAAGAACAGTAGATACTCTTCAGTCCCATACACTGTACTTGCTGGGAACAGACGCCAGTGCTATTTGCCCTGTGTATGAAAATGGGGCACAATAGTGACTCTTCTTACCAGAACACAACTCTTGCTCGTAGGAACAGAAACTGGATGTGATTCAACTCTATTTAGGACTGGGAAACAAACGCTAGCTCGCCTTACAAGAAACACACTCTGCTTTTGATAAAAGATCACTCTTCTACTCTACTGTGTTTCCTATGGTGCCAGAATAGTGAGCTTGCTCAGAACAAAAGAACTGTGCTTCCTACACACACGGGCCATATCTAGTTCAATTCTGCTTAGGAAACTGACAAGAACAGTAGCTCCTCAGTCCAATACACTGTACTTGCTGAGAACAGACGCGAGTGATGTTTGCACTGTGTATGGCAATCGGAGCGCAATAGTGACTTTCCTTACCAGAAAACAAATCTTGCTCATAGGATCAAAAACTGCATGTGATTCAACTCCTTTTAGGACTGGGAAACAAACACTTGCTCGCCTTACAAGAAACACACATTACTTTTGAGAAAAGAGCACTCTTCTACTCTGCTGTGTTTCCTATGGGGTCCAAACAGTGAGCTTGCTCAGAACAAAAGAACTGTGCTTTCTACACACATGGGCCATATCTAGTTCAACTCTGCTTAGGAAACTGACAAGAACAGTAGCTCCTCTTCAGTCCAATACACTGTACTTGATGGGAACAGACGCGAGTCCTATTTGCACTGTGTGTGGCAATGGGAGGGCAGCAGTGACTTTCCTTACCAGAAAACAACTCTTGCTTGTAGGACCAAAAGCTGCATGTGATTCAACTCCATTTATGACTGGGAAACAAACGCTAGCTAGCCTTACAAGAAACACACTCTGCTTTTGAGAAAAGAGCACTCTTCTACTCTACTGGGTTTCCTATAGGGCCAGAGCAGTGAGCATGCTCAGAACAAAAGAACTGTGCTTCCTACACACACGGCCATATCTAGTTCAATTCTCCTTAGGAAACTGACAAGAACAGTAGATCCTCTTCAGTTCCATACACTGTACTTGCTGGGAACAGACGCCAGTGCTATTTGCCCTGTGTATGACAATGGGAGCGCAATAGTGACTCTTCTAACCAGAAAACAACTCTTGCTCATAGGACCAGAAATTACATGTGATTCAACTCCATTTAGGACTGGAAAACAAACGCTAGCTCACCTTACAAGAAACACACTCTGCTTTTGTGAAAAGATCACTATCTACTCTACTATGTTTCCTATAAAGGACAGAACAGTGAGCTTGCTCAGAACAAAAGAACTGAGATTCCTACACACAGGGGCCATATCTAGTTCAACTCTGCTTAGGAAACTGACAAGAACAGTATCTCCTCTTAAGTCCAATACACTGTACTTGCTGGGAACAGACGCGAGTGGTATTTGCACTGTGTATGGCAATGGGAGCACAATAGTGACTCTTCTTACCAGAACACAACTCTTGCTCGTAGGATCAAAAACTGCATGTGATTCAACTCCATTTAGGACTGGGAAACAAACGCTAGCTCGCCTTACGAGAAACACACTTTCCTTTTGAGAAAAGAGCACTCTTCTACTCTACTGTGTTTCCTATATGGCCAGAACAGTGAGCATGCTCAGAACAAAAGAACTGTGCTTCCTACACACACGGGCCATATCTAGTTCAACTCCGCTAGGAAACTCACAAGAACATTAGCTCCTCTTCAGTCCAATACACTGTACTTGCTGGAAGCAGAAACGAGTGCTATTTGCACTGTGTATGTCAATGGGAGCACAATAGTGACTCTTCTTACCAGAAAACAACTCTTGCTCCTAGGACCAGATACTGCACGTGATTCAACTCCATTTAGGACTGGGAAGCAAACGCTGGCTTGCCTTACAAGAAACACTCTCTGCTTTTGGAAAAGAGCACTCTTCTACTCTTCTGTGTTTCCTATAGGGCCAGAAGAGTGAGCTTGCTCAGAACAAAAGAACTGTGCTTCCTACACACACGGGACATATCTAGTTCAACTCTGCTTAGGAAACTGACAAGAACAGTAGCTCCTCTTCAGTCCAATACACTGTACTTGCTGGGAACTGACATGAGTGCTATTTGCACTGTGTATTGCAATGGGAGCACAATAGTGACTCTTCTTACCAGAAAACAACCCTTGCGCATACTACCAGAAACTGCATGTGACTCAACTCCATTTAGGACTGGGAAAGAAACACTAGCGCACCTTACAAGAAACACACTCTGCTTTTGAGAAAAGAGCTCTCTTCTACTCTACTGGGTTTCCTATAGGGTACGAACAGTGAGCATGCTCATAACGAAAGAACTGTGCTTCCTACACACATGGGCCATATCTAGTTCAACTCTGCTTAGGAAACTGACAAGAACATTAGCTCCTCTTCAGTCCAATACACTGAACTTGCTGGAAGCAGAAACGAGTGCTATTTGCACTGTGTATGGCAAAGGGAGCACAATAGTGACACTTCTTACCAGAAAACTACTCTTGCTCATAGGACCAGATACTGCACGTGATTCAACTCCATTTAAGCCTGGGAAACAAACACTAGCTCGCCTTACAAGAAACACACTCTGCTTTTGGAAAAGAGCACTCTTCTACTCTACTGGGTTTCCTATAGGGCCAGAACAGTGAGCTTGCTCAGAACAAAAGAACTGTGCTTCCTACACACACGGGCCATATCTAGTTCAACTCTGTTTCGAAAACTGACAAGAACAGTAGCTCCTCTTCAGTCCAATACACTGTACTTGCTGGAAGCAGAAGCTAGGGTTATTTGCACTCTGTATGGCAATGGGTGCGCAATAGTGACTCTTCTCACCAGAAAACAACTCTTGCTCGTAGGATCAGATCCTGCATGTGATTCAACTCCATTTAGGACTGGGAAACAAACACTAGCTCGCCTTACAAGAAACACACTCTGCTTTTGAGAAAAGAGGACTCTTCTCCTCTACTGTGTTTCCTATCGGGCCCGAACAGTAAGCTTGCTCAGAACAAAAGAACTGTGTTTCCTACATTTACGGGCCATATGTAGTTCAACTCTGCTTAGGAACCTGACAAGAACAGTAGCTCCTCTTCAGTCCAATACACTGTACATGCTGGGAACAGACGCGAGTGCTATTTGCACTATGTATCTCCATGGGAGCACAGTAGTGACTCTTCTTACCAGAAAACAAATCTTGCTCGTAGGAATAGAAACTGCATATGAGTCAACTCCATTTAGGACTGGGAAACAAACGCTAGCTCGCCTTACGAGAAACACACTCTGCTTTTGAGAAAAGAGCACTCTTCGACTCTACTGAGTTTCCTATATGGCCAGAACAGTGAGCATGCTCAGAACAAAAGAACTGTGCTTCCTACACACACGGGCCATATCTAGTTCAACTCTGCTTAGGAAACTCACAAGAACATTAGCTCCTCTTCAGTCCAATACACTGTACTTGCTGGAAGCAGAAACGAGTGCTATTTGCACTGTGTATGGCAATGGGAGCACAATAGTGACTCTTCTTACCAGAAAACAACTCTTGCTCCTAGGACCAGATACTGCACGTGATTCAACTCCATTTAGGACTGGGAAGCAAACGCTAGCTCGCCTTACAAGAAACACACTCTGCTTTTGTAAAAGAGCACTCTTCTACTCTACTGTGTTTCCTATAGGGCCAGAACAGTGAGCTTGCTCAGAACAAAAGAACTGTGCTTCCTACACACAGGGGCCATATCTAGTTCAACTCTGCTTAGGAAACTGACAAGAACAGTAGCTCCTCTTCAGTCCAATACACTGTACTTGCTGGAAGTAGACGCGAGTGCTATTTGGACTGTGTATGGCAATGGGAGTGCAATAGTGACTCTTCTTACGGGAAAACAACTCTTGCTCGTACGAACAGAAACTGCTTGTGATTCAACTCCATTTAGGACTGGGAAACAAACACTAGCTCGCCTTACAAGAAACACACTCTTCTTTTGAGAAAAGATCACTCTTCTACTCTACTGTGTTTCCTATGGTGTCCGAACAGTGACCTTTCTAAGAAAAAAAACTGCGCTTTCTAGACACACGGCCATACCTAGTTCAATTCTGCTTAGGAAACTGAGAAGAACAGTAGATCCTCTTCAATCCAATACACTGTATAGGCTGGGAACAGACGCCAGTGCTATTTGCCCTGTGTAGGACAATGGAAGCGCAATAGTGACTCTTCTTACCAAAAAACAACTCTTGCTCGTAGGACAAGAAACTGCATGGGATTCAACTCCATTTAGGACTGGGAAACAAACGCTAGTTTGCCTTACAAGAAACACAATCTGCTTTTGAGAAAAGAGCACTCTTCTACTCTACTGTGTTTCCTATGGGGTCCGAACAGTGATCTTGCACAGAACAAATGAACTGTGCTTCCTACTCACATGGGCCATATCTAGTTCAACTCTGCTTAGGAAACTGACAAGTACAGTAGCTCCTCTTCAGTCCAATACACTGTACTTTCTGGGAACAGACTCAAGTGCTATTTGCACTGTGTATGGCAATGGGAGTGCAATAGCGACTCTTCTTACCAGAAAAAAACTGTTGCTCGTAGGAATAGAAGCTGCATGTGATTCACCTCCATTTAGGACTGGGAAAGAAACACTAGCTCGCTTTACAAAAAACAAACTCTGCTTTTGAGAAAAGAGCACTCTTCTACTCTACTGTGTTTCCTACAGGGCCAGAACAGTGAGCTTGCTCAGAACAAATGAAGTGTGCTTCCTACACACAGGGGCCATATCTAGTTCAACTCTGCTTAGGAAACTGACAAGAACAGTAGCTCCTCTTCAGTCCAATTCACTATACTTGCCGGGAACAGACGCAAGTGCTATTTGCACAGTGTATGGCAATGGGAGCGCAATAGTGTCTTTCCTTACCAGAAAACAACTCTTACTCCTAGGACCAGAAACTGCATGTGATTCAACTCCATTTAGGACTGGGAAACAAATGCTAGCTCGCCTTACAAGAAACATACTCTGCTTTTGAGAAAAGAGCACTCTTCTACTCTACTGTGTTTCCTGTATGGCCAGAACAGTGAGCTGACTCAGAACAAAAGAACTGTGTTTCCTACACAAACGGGCCATATCTAGTTCAACTCTGCTTAGGAAACTGACAAGAACAGTAGCTCCTCTTCAGTCCAATTAACTGTACTTGCTGGAAACAGACGCGAGTGCTATTTGCACTGTGTATGGCAATGGGAGCTCAATAGTGTCTTTCCTTTCCAGAAAACAACTCTTGCTCCTAGGACCAGAAACTGCATGTGATTCAACTCCATTTAAGACTGGGAAACAAACGCTAGCTCATCTTACAAGAAACATACTCTGCTTTTGAGAAAAGAGCACTCTTCTACTCTACCGGGTTTCCTACGGGGTCCGAACAGTGAGCTTGCTCAGAAAGAAGAACTGTGATTCCTACACACAAGGGCCATATCTAGTTCAACTCTGCTTATGAAACTGACAAGAACAGAAGCTCCTCTTCAGTCCAATACACTATACTTGCTGGGAACAGTCGCGACTGCTATTTGCACTGTGTATGGCAATGGGAGCACAATAGTGACTTTTTTTTACCAGAAAACAATTCTTGCTACTAAGTCCAGAAACTGCATGGGATTCAACTCCATTTAGGACTGGGAAACAAACGCTAGCTCGCCTTACAAGAAACACACTCTGCTTTTGAGAAAAGAGCACTCTTCTACTCTACTGTGTTTCCTATAGGGTTAGAAGAGTGAGCTTGCTCAGAACAAAAGAACTGTGCTTCCTACACACGGGCCATATCTAGTCCAACAATGCTTAGGAAACTGACAAGAACAGTAGCTCCTCTTCAGTCCAATACACTGTACTTGCTGGAAGCAGAAGCTAGTGTTATTTGCACTGTGTATGGCAATGGGTGCGCAATAGTGACTCTCCTTACCAGAAAACAACTCTTGCTCGTAGGATCAGATCCTGCATGTGATTCAACTCCATTTAGGACTAGGAAACAAACGCTAGCTCGCCTTACAAGAAACACACTCTGCTTTTGAGAAAAGAGCACTCTTCTACTCTACTGTGTTTCCTATAGGGCCAGAAGAGAGAGCTTGCTCAGAACAAAAGAAGTGTTCTTCCTACACACACGGGCCATATCTAGTTCAACTCTGCTTAAGAAACTGACAAGAACAGTAGCTCCTCTTCAGTCCAATACACTGTACTTGCTGAAAGCACAAACGAGTGCTCTTTGCACTTTGTATGGCAATGGGAGCGCAATAGTGACTCTTCTTACCAGAAAACAACTCTTGCTTGTAGGACCAGATACTGCATGTGATTCTACTCCATTTATGACTGGGAAACAAACTCTAGCTCCCCTTACAAGAAAAACACTCTGCTTTTGGAAAAGAGCACTCTTCTACTCTACTGTGTTTCCTATATGGCCAGAACAGTGAGCATGCTCAGAACAAAAGAACTGTGCTTCCTACACACACAGGCCATATCTAGTTCAACTCCGCTAGGAAACTCACAAGAACATTAGCTCCTCTTCAGTCCAATACACTGTACTTGCTGGAAGCAGAAACGAGTGCTATTTGCACTGTGTATGTCAATGGGAGCACAATAGTGACTCTTCTTACCAGAAAACAACTCTTGCTCCTAGGACCAGATACTGCACGTGATTCAACTCCATTTAGGACTGGGAAGCAAACGCTAGCTTGCCTTACAAGAAACACACTCTGCTTTTGGAAAAGAGCACTCTTCTACTCTACTGTGTTTCCTATAGGGCCAGAAGAGTGAGCTTGCTCAGAACAAAAGAACTGTGCTTCCTACACACACGGGCCATATCTAGTTCAACTCTGCTTAGGAAACTGACAAGAACAGTAGCTCCTCTTCAGTCCAATACACTGTACTTGCTGGGAACTGACATGAGTGCTATTTGCACTGTGTATTGCAATGGGAGCACAATAGTGACTCTTCTTACCAGAAAACAACCCTTGGGCATACGACCAGAACCTGCATGTGAATAAACTCCATTTAGGACTGGGAAAGAAACACTAGCGCACCTTACAAGAAACACACTCTGCTTTTGAGAAAAGAGCTCTCTTCTACTCTACAGGGTTTCCTATAGGGTAAGAACAGTGAGCATGCTCATAACGAAAGAACTGTGCTTCCTACACACATGGGCCATATCTAGTTCAACTCTGCTTAGGAAACTGACAAGAACATTAGCTCCTCTTCAGTCCAATACACTGAACTTGCTGGAAGCAGAAACGAGTGCTATTTGTACTGTGTATGGCAATGGGAGCACAATAGTGACACTTCTTACCAGAAAACTACTCTTGCTCATAGGACCAGATACTGCACGTGATTCAACTCCATTTAGGACTGGGAAACAAACACAGGCTCGCCTTACAAGAAACACACTCTGCTTTTGGACAAGAGCACTCTTCTACTCTACTGGGCTTCCTATAGGGCCAGAACAGTGAGCTTGCTCAGAACAAAAGAACTGTGCTTCCTACACACACGGTACATATCTAGTTCAACTCTGCTTCGGAAACTGACAAGAACAGTAGCTCCTCTTCAGTCCAATACACTGTACTTGCTGGAAGCAGAAGCTAGTGTTATTTGCACTGTGTATGGCAATGGGTGCGCAATAGTGACTCTTCTTACCTGAAAACAACTCTTGCTCATAGGATCAGATCCTGCATGTGATTCAACTCCATTTAGGACTGGGAAACAAACACTAGCTCGCCTTACAAGAAACACACTCTGCTTTTGAGAAAAGAGGACTCTTCTCCTCTACTGTGTTTCCTATCGGGCCCGAACATTAAGCTTGCTCAGAACAAAAGAACTGTGATTCCTACATATACGGGCCATATGAAGTTCAACTCTGCTTAGGAAACTGACAAGAACAGTAGCTCCTCTTCAGTCCAATACACTGTACTTGCTGGGAACAGACGCGAGTGCTATTTGCACTATGTATCTCCATGGGAGCACAATAGTGACTCTTCTTACCAGAAAAGAAATCTTGCTCGTAGGAATAGAAACTGCATATGAGTCAACTCCATTTAGGACTGGGAAACAAACGCTAGCTCGCCTTACGAGAAACACACTCTGCTTTTGAGAAAAGAGCACTCTTCGACTCTACTGAGTTTCCTATATGGCCAGAACAGTGAGCATGCTCAGAACAAAAGAACTGTGCTTCCTACACACATGGGCCATATCTAGTTCAAATCTGCTTCGGAAAGTGACAAGAACAGTAGCTCCTCTTCAGTCCAATACACTGTACTTGCTGGAAGCAGAAGCTAGTGTTATTTGCACTGTGTATGGCAATGGGTGCGCAATAGTGACTCTTCTTACCTGAAAACAACTCTTGCTCATAGGATCAGATCCTGCATGTGATTCAACTCCATTTAGGACTGGGAAACAAACACTAGCTCGCCTTACAAGAAACACACTCTGCTTTTGAGAAAAGAGGACTCTTCTCCTCTACTGTGTTTCCTATCGGGCCCGAACATTAAGCTTGCTCAGAACAAAAGAACTGTGATTCCTACATATACGGGCCATATGAAGTTCAACTCTGCTTAGGAAACTGACAAGAACAGTAGCTCCTCTTCAGTCCAATACACTGTACTTGCTGGGAACAGACGCGAGTGCTATTTGCACTATGTATCTCCATGGGAGCACAATAGTGACTCTTCTTACCAGAAAAGAAATCTTGCTCGTAGGAATAGAAACTGCATATGAGTCAACTCCATTTAGGACTGGGAAACAAACGCTAGCTCGCCTTACGAGAAACACACTCTGCTTTTGAGAAAAGAGCACTCTTCGACTCTACTGAGTTTCCTATATGGCCAGAACAGTGAGCATGCTCAGAACAAAAGAACTGTGCTTCCTACACACACGGGCCATATCTAGTTCAACTCTGCTTAGGAAACTCACAAGAACATTAGCTCCTCTTCAGTCCAATACACTGTACTTGCTGGAAGCAGAAACGAGTGCTATTTGCACTGTGTATGGCAATGGGAGCACAATAGTGACTCTTCTTACCAGAAAACAATTCTTGCTCCTAGGACCAGATACTGCACGTGATTCAACTCCATTTAAGACTGGGAAGCAAACGCTAGCTCGCCTTACAAGAAACACACTCTGCTTTTGTAAAAGAGCACTCTTCTACTCTACTGTGTTTCCTATAGGGCCAGAACAGTGAGCTTGCTCAGAACAAAAGTACTGTGCTTCCTACACACACGGGCCATATCTAGTTCAACTCTGCTTAGGAAACTGACAAGAACAGTAGCTCCTCTTCAGTCCAATACACTGTACTTGCTGGAAGTAGACGCGAGTGCTATTTGGACTGTGTATGGCAATGGGAGTGCAATAGTGACTCTTCTTACGGGAAAACAACTCTTGCTCGTACGAACAGAAACTGCTTGTGATTCAACTCCATTTAGGACTGGGAAACAAACAGTAGCTCGCCTTACAAGAAACACACTCTTCTTTTGAGAAAAGATCACTCTTCTACTCTACTGTGTTTCCTATGGGGTCCGAACAGTGACCTTTCTAAGAAAAAAAAACTGCGCTTTCTACACACACGGCCATACCTAGTTCAATTCTGCTTAGGAAACTGAGAAGAACAGTAGATCCTCTTCAATCCAATACACTGTATAGGCTGGGAACAGACGCCAGTGCTATTTGCCCTGTGTAGGACAATGGGAGCGCAATAGTGACTCTTCTTACCAAAAAACAACTCTTGCTCGTAGGACAAGAAACTGCATGGGATTCAACTCCATTTAGGACTGGGAAACAAACGCTAGTTTGCCTTACAAGAAACACAATCTGCTCTTGAGAAAAGAGGACTCTTCTACTCTACTGTGTTTCCTATGGGGTCCGAACAGTGAGCTTGCACAGAACAAATGAACTGTGCTTCCTACTCACATGGGCCATATCTAGTTCAACTCTGCTTAGGAAACTGACAAGTACAGTAGCTCCTCTTCAGTCCAATACACTGTACTTTCTGGGAACAGACTCAAGTGCTTTTGCACTGTGTATGGCAATGGGAGTGCAATAGTGACTCTTCTTACCAGAAAAAAACTGTTGTTCATAGGAATAGAAGCTGCATGTGATTCACCTCCATTTAGGACTGGGAAAGAAACACTAGCTCGCTTTACAAAAAACAAACTCTGCTTTTGAGAAAAGAGCACTCTTCTACTCTACTGTGTTTCCTACAGGGCCAGAACAGTGAGCTTGCTCAGAACAAAAGAAGTGTGCTTCCTACACACAGGGGCCATATCTAGTTCAACTCTGCTTAGGAAACTGACAAGAACAGTAGCTCCTCTTCAGTCCAATTCACTATAGTTGCTGGGAACAGACGCGAGTGCTATTTGCACTGTGTATGGCAATGGGAGCACAATAGTGTCTTTCCTTACCAGAAAACAACTCTTACTCCTAGGACCAGAAACTGCATGTGATTCAACTCCATTTAGGACTGGGAAACAAATGCTAGCTCGCCTTACAAGAAACATACTCTGCTTTTGAGAAAAGAGCACTCTTCTACTCTACTGTGTTTCCTGTATGGCCAGAACAGTGAGCTGACTCAGAACAAAAGAACTGTGTTTCCTACACAAACGGGCCATATCTAGTTCAACTCTGCTTAGGAAACTGACAAGAACAGTAGCTCCTCTTCAGTCCAATTAACTGTACTTGCTGGAAACAGACGCGAGTGCTATTTGCACTGTGTATGGCAATGGGAGCTCAATAGTGTCTTTCCTTTCCAGAAAACAACTCTTGCTCCTAGGACCAGAAACTGCATGTGATTCAACTCCACTTAAGACTGGGAAACAAACGCTAGCTCATCTTACAAGAAACATACTCTGCTTTTGAGAAAAGAGCACTCTTCTACTCTACCGGGTTTCCTATGGGGTCCGAACAGTGAGCTTGCTCAGAAAGAAGAACTGTGATTCCTACACACAAGGGCCATATCTAGTTCAACTCTGCTTATGAAACTGACAAGAACAGAAGCTCCTCTTCAGTCCAATACACTATACTTGCTGGGAACAGTCGCGACTGCTATTTGCACTGTGTATGGCAATGGGAGCACAATAGTGACTTTTTTTTACCAGAAAACAATTCTTGCTACTAAGTCCAGAAACTGCATGGGATTCAACTCCATTTAGGACTGGGAAACAAACGCTAGCTAGCCTTACAAGAAACACACTCTGCTTTTGAGAAAAGAGCACTCTTCTACTCTACTGTGTTTCCTATAGGGTTAGAAGAGTGAGCTTGCTCAGAACAAAAGAACTGTGCTTCCTACACACGGGCCATATCTAGTCCAACGATGCTTAGGAAACTGACAAGAACAGTAGCTCCTCTTCAGTCCAATACACTGTACTTGCTGGAAGCAGAAGCTAGTGTTATTTGCACTGTGTATGGCAATGGGTGCGCAATAGTGACTCTCCTTACCAGAAAACAACTCTTGCTCGTAGTATCAGATCCTGCATGTGATTCAACTCCATTTAGGACTGGGAAACAAACGCTAGTTCGCCTTACAAGAAACACACTCTGCTTTTGAGAAAAGAGCACTCTTCTACTCTACTGTGTTTCCTATAGGGCTAGAAGAGAGAGCTTGCTCAGAACAAAAGAAGTGTTCTTCCTACACACACGGGCCATATCTAGTTCAACTCTGCTTAAGAAACTGACAAGAACAGTAGCTCCTCTTCAGTCCAATACACTGTACTTGCTGAAAGCACAAACGAGTGCTATTTGCACTTTGTATGGCAATGGGAGCGCAATAGTGACTCTTCTTACCAGAAAACAACTATTGCTTGTAGGACCAGATACTGCATGTGATTCTACTCCATTTATGACTGGGAAACAAACTCTAGCTCCCCTTACAAGAAACACACTCTGCTTTTGGAAAAGAGCACTCTTCTACTCTACTGTGTTTCCTATAGGGCCAAAACAGTGAGCTTGCTCAGAACAAAAGAACTGTGCTTCCTAAACACACGGGCCATATCTAGTTTAACTGTGCTTAAGAAACTGACAAGAACAGTAGCTCCCCTTCAGTCCAATACACTGTACTTGCTGGAAACAGACACGAGTGCTATTTGCACTGTGTATGGCAATGGGAGCGCAATAGTGACTTTCCTTACCCGAAAACAACTCTTGCTCGTAGGACCAAAAACTGCATGTGATTCAACTCCATTAGGACTGGGAAACAAACGTTAGCTCGTCTTACAAGAAACACATTCTGGTTTTGAGAAAAGAGCACTCTTCTACTCTACAGTGTTTTCTGTAGGGCCAGAACAGTGAGCTGGCTCACAACAAAAGAACTGTGCTTCCTACACACACAGGCCATATCTAGTTCAACGCTGATTAGGAAACTGACAAGAACAGTAGCTCCTCTTCAGTCCAATTAACTGTACTTGCTGGAAACAGACGCGAGTGGTATTTGCACTGTGTATGGCAATGGGAGCTCAATAGTGTCTTTCCTTTCCAGAAAACAACTCTTGCTCCTAGGACCAGAAACTGCATGTGATTCAACTCCATTTAGGACTGGGAAACAAACGCTATCTCGACGTACAAGAAACACACTCTGCTTTTGAGAAAAGAGCACTCTTCTACTCTTCTGTGTTTCCTTTGGGGTCCAAACAGTGTGCTTGCTCAGAACAAAAGAACTGTGCTTCCTACACACACGGGCCATATATAGTTCATCTCTGCTTAGGAAACTGACAAGAACAGTAGCTCCTCTTCAGTCCAATACACTGTACTTGCTGGGAACAGACGCGAGAGCTATTTGCACTGTATATGGCAATGAGAACGCAATTGTGACTTTCCTTACCAGAAAACAACTCTTGCTCATAGGACCAAAAACTGCATGGGATTCAACTTCATTTCAGACTGGGAAACAAAGGCTAGCTTGCCTTACAAGAAACACACTCTGCTTTTGAGAAAAGAGCACTCTTCTACTCTAGAGTGATTCCTATGGGGTCTGAACAGTGAGGTTGCTCAGAACAAAAGAACTGTGCTTCCTACACACACGGGCCATATCTAGTTCAACTCTGCTTAAGAAACTGAGAAGAACAGTAGCTCATCTTCAGTCCAATACACTGTACTTGCTGGGAACAGACGCGAGTGCTATTTGCACTATGTATGGCAATGGGAGTGCAATAGTAACTTTCCTTACCAGAAAACAACTCTAGCTCGTAGGACCAAAAACTGCATTTGATTCAACTCCATTTAGGACTGGGAAACAAATGCTAGCTCGCCTTACAAGAAAAACACTCTGCTTTTGAGAAAAGAGCACTCTTCTACTCTACTGTGTTTCCTATAGGGGCAAAACAGTGAGCTTGCTCAGAACAAAAGAACTGTGCTTCCTACACACACAGTCATATCTAGTTCAATTCTGCTTATGAAACTGACAAGAACAGTAGATACTCTTCAGTCCCATACACTGTACTTGCTGGGAACAGACGCCAGTGCTATTTGCCCTGTGTATGAAAATAGGGCACAATAGTGACTCTTCTTACCAGAACACTACTCTTGCTCGTAGGACCAGAAACTGGATGTGATTCAACTCTATTTAGGACTGGGAAACAAACGCTATCTCGACGTACAAGAAACACACTCTGCTTTTGAGAAAAGAGCACTCTTCTACTCTTCTGTGTTTCCTTTGGGGTCCAAACAGTGTGCTTGCTCAGAACAAAAGAACTGTGCTTCCTACACACACGGGCCATACCTAGTTCAACTCTGCTTAGGAAACTGACAAGAACAGTAGCTCCTCTTCAGTCCAATACACTGTACTTGCTGGAAGTAGACGCGAGTGCTATTTGGACTGTGTATGGCAATGGGAGTGCAATAGTGACTCTTCTTACGGGAAAACAACTCTTGCTCGTAGGAACAGAAACTGCTTGTGATTCAACTCCATTTAGGACTGGGAAACAAACACTAGCTCGCCTTACAAGAAACACACTCTGCTTTTGAGAAAAGATCACTCTTCTACTCTACTGTGTTTCCTATGGGGTCCGAACAGTGACTTTTCTAAGAAAAAAAAACTGTGCTTTCTACACACACGGCCATACCTAGTTCAATTCTGCTTAGGAAACTGAGAAGAACAGTAGATCCTCTTCAATCCAATACACTGTATAGGCTGGGAACAGACGCCAGTGCTATTTGCCCTGTGTAGGACAATGGGAGCGCAATAGTGACTCTTCTTACCAAAAAACAACTCTTGCTCGTAGGACAAGAAACTGCATGGGATTCAACTCCATTTAGGACTGGGAAACAAACGCTAGTTTGCCTTACAAGAAACACAATCTGCTTTTGAGAAAAGAGCACTCTTCTACTCTACTGTGTTTCCTATGGAGTCGGAACAGTGAGCTTGCACAGAACAAATGAACTGTGCTTCCTACTCACATGGGCCATATCTAGTTCAACTCTGCTTAGGAAACTGACAAGTACAGTAGCTCCTCTTCAGTCAAATACACTATACTTTCTGGGAACAGACTCAAGTGCTATTTGCACTGTGTATGGCAATGGGAGTGCAATAGTGACTCTTCTTACCAGAAAAAAACTGTTGCTCATAGGAATAGAAGCTGCATGTGATTCACCTCCATTTAGGACTGGGAAAGAAACACTAGCTCGCTTTACAAAAAACAAACTCTGCTTTTGAGAAAAGAGCACTCTTCTACTCTACTGTTTCCTACAGGGCCAGAACAGTGAGCTTGCTCAGAACAAAAGAAGTGTGCTTCCTACACACACGGGCCATATCTAGTTCAACTCTGCTTAGGAAACTGACAAGAACAGTAGCTCCTCTTCAGTCCAATTCACTATACTTGCTGGGAACAGACGCGAGTGCTATTTGCACTGTGTATGGCAATGGGAGTGCAATAGTGTCTTTCCTTACCAGAAAACAACTCTTACTCCTAGGACCAGAAACTGCATGTGATTCAACTCCATTTAGGACTGGGAAACAAACGCTAGCTCGCCTTACAAGAAACATAATCTGCTTTTGAGAAAAGAGCACTCTTCTACTCTACTGTGTTTCCTGTATGGCCAGAACAGTGAGCTGACTCAGAACAAAAGAACTGTGCTTCCTACACACACGGGCCATATCTAGTTCAACTCTGCTTAGGAAA
This sequence comes from Peromyscus eremicus, assembly GCF_949786415.1. Taxonomy (NCBI): domain Eukaryota; kingdom Metazoa; phylum Chordata; class Mammalia; order Rodentia; family Cricetidae; genus Peromyscus; species Peromyscus eremicus. Next base: position 53,154 of record NW_026735798.1, on the reverse strand, counting down.
CTGACAAGAACAGTAGCTCCTCTTCAGTCCAATTAACTGTACTTGCTGGAAACAGACGCGAGTGCTATTTGCACTGTGTATGGCAATGGGAGCTCAATAGTGTCTTTCCTTTCCAGAAAACAACTCTTGCTCCTAGGACCAGAAACTGCATGTGATTCAACTCCATTTAAGACTGGGAAACAAACGCTAGCTCATCTTACAAGAAACATACTCTGCTTTTGAGAAAAGAGCACTCTTCTACTCTACCGGTTTTCCTATTGGGTCCGAACAGTGAGCTTGCTCAGAAAGAAGAACTGTGATTCCTACACACAAGGGCCATATCTAGTTCAACTCTGCTTATGAAACTGACAAGAACAGAAGCTCCTCTTCAGTCCAATACACTATACTTGCTGGGAACAGTCGTGACTGCTATTTGCACTGTGTATTGCAATGGGAGCACAATAGTGACTTTTTTTTACCAGAAAACAATTCTTGCTACTAAGTCCAGAAACTGCATGGGATTCAACTCCATTTAGGACTGGGAAACAAATGCTAGCTCGCCTTACAAGAAACATCATCTGCTTTTGAGAAAAGAGCACTCATCTACTCTACTGTGTTTCCTGTATGGCCAGAACAGTGAGCTTGCTCAGAACAAAAGAACTGTGCTTCCTACACACACGGGCCATATCTAGTTCAACAATGCTTAGGAAACTTACAAGAACGGTAGCTCCTCTTCAGTCCAATACACTGTACTTGCTGGAAGCAGAAGCTAGTGTTATTTGCACTGTGTATGGCAATGGGTGCGCAATAGTGACTCTCCTTAATAGAAAACAACTCTTGCTCGTAGGATCAGATCCTGCATGTGATTCAACTCCATTTAGGACTGGTAAAAAAAGGCTAGCTCGCCTTACAAGAAACACACTCTGCTTTTGAGAAAAGAGCACTCTTCTACTCTACTGTGTTTCCTATAGGGCTAGAAGAGAGAGCTTACTCAGAACAAAAGAAGTGTTCTTCCTACACACACGGGCCATATCTAGTTCAACTCTGCTTAAGAAACTGACAAGAACAGTAGCTCCTCTTCAGTCCAATACACTGTACTTGCTGGGAACAGTGGCGAGTGCTATTTGCACTGTGTATGGCAATGGGAGCTCAATAGTGTCTTTCCTTACCAGAAAACAACTCTTGCTCGTAGGACCAGAAACTGCATGTGATTCAACTCCATTTAGGAATGGGAAACAAACGCTAGCTCGCCTTACAAGAAACACACTCTGCTTTTGAGAAAAGGGCACTCTTCTACTCTACTGTGTTTCCTATGCAGTCTGAAGAGTGAGCTTGCTCAGAACAAAAGAACCGTGCTTCCTACACACACGGGCTATATCGAGTTCAACTCTGCTTAGGAAACTGACAAGAACAGTAGCTCCTCTTCAGTCCAATACACTGTACTTGCTGAAAGCACAAACGAGTGCTATTTGCACTTTGTATGGCAATGGGAGCGCAATAGTGACTCTTCTTACCAGAAAACAACTCTTGCTTGTAGGACCAGATACTGCATGTGATTCTACTCCATTTATGACTGGGAAACAAACTCTAGCTCCCCTTACAAGAAACACACTCTGCTTTTGGAAAAGAGCACTCTTCTACTCTACTGTGTTTCCTATAGGGCCAAAACAGTGAGCTTGCTCAGAACAAAAGAACTGTGCTTCCTAAACACACGGGCCATATCTAGTTTAACTGTGCTTAAGAAACTGACAAGAACAGTAGCTCCTCTTCAGTCCAATACACTGTACTTGCTGGGAACAGACGCGAGAGCTATTTGCACTGTATATGGCAATGAGAACGCAATAGTGACTTTCCTTACCAGAAAACAACTCTTGCTCGTAGGACCAAAAACTGCATGGGATTCAACTCCATTTCAGACTGGGAAACAAAGGCTAGCTTGCCTTACAAGAAACACACTCTGCTTTTGAGAAAAGAGCACTCTTCTACTCTAGAGTGATTCCTATGGGGTCCGAACAGGGAGGTTGCTCAGAACAAAAGAACTGTGCTTCCTACACACACGGGCCATATCTAGTTCAACTCTGCTTAAGAAACTGAGAAGAACAGTAGCTCATCTTCAGTCCAATACACTGTACTTGCTGGGAACAGACGAGAGTGCTATTTGCACTATGTATGGCAATGGGAGCGCAATAGTAACTTTCCTTACCAGAAAACAACTCTAGCTCGTAGGACCAAAAACTGCATGTGATTCAACTCCATTTAGGACTGGGAAACAAATGCTAGCTCGCCTTACAAGAAAAACACTCTGCTTTTGAGAAAAGAGCACTCTTCTACTCTACTGTGTTTCCTATAGGGACAAAACAGTGAGCTTGCTCAGAACAAAAGAACTGTGCTTCCTACACACACGGTCATATCTAGTTCAATTCTGCTTATGAAACTGACAAGAACAGTAGATACTCTTCAGTCCCATACACTGTACTTGCTGGGAACAGACGCCAGTGCTATTTGCCCTGTGTATGAAAATGGGAGCACAATAGTGACTCTTCTTACCAGAACACAACTCTTGCTCGTAGGACCAGAAACTGGATGTGATTCAACTCTATTTAGGACTGGGAAACAAACGCTAGCTCGCCTTACAAGAAACACACTCTGCTTTTGAGAAAAGATCACTCTTCTACTCTACTGTGTTTCCTATGGGACCAGAATAGTGAGCTTGCTCAGAACAAAAGAACTGTGCTTCCTACACAGACGGGCCATATCTAGTTCAATTCTGCTTAGGAAACTGACAAGAACAGTAGCTCCTCAGTCCAATACACTGTACTTGCTGAGAACAGACGCGAGTGTTGTTTGCACTGTGTATGGCAATAGGAGCGCAATAGTGACTTTCCTTACCAGAAAACAACTCTTGCTCGTAGGATCAAAAACTGCATGTGATTCAACTCCTTTTAGGACTGGGAAACAAATGCTTGCTCGCCTTAGGAGAAACACATTCTGCTTTTGAGAAAAGATCACTCTTCTACTCTACTGTGTTTTTTATAGGGCCAGAACAGTAAGCTTGCTCAGAACAAAAGAACTGTGGTTCCTACACACACGGCCATATCTAGTTCAATTCTGCTTAGGAAACTGGCAACAACAGTAGCTCCTCTTCAGTCCAATACACTGTACATGCTGGGAACAGACGCCAGTGCTATTTGCCCTTTGTATGACAATGGGAGCGCAACAGTGACTCTTCTTACCAGAAAACAACTCTTGATCGTAGGACCAGAAACTGCATGTGATTGAACTCCATTTAGGACTGGGAAACAAATGCTAGCTCGCCTTACAAGAAACACACTCTGCTTTTGAGAAAAGAGCACTCTTCTACTCTACTGTGTTTCCTATGGGATCCTAACAGTAGCTTGCTCAGAACAAAAGAACTGTGCTTCCTACACACACGGGCCATATCTAGTTCAACTCTGCTTAGGAAACTGACAAGAACAGTAGCTCCTCTTCTGTCCAATACACTGTACATGCTGGGAACAGACGCCAATGATATTTGCCCTAAATATGACAATGGCAGCGCAATAGTGACTCTTCTTACAAGAAAACAACTCTTGCTCATAGGACCAGAAACTGCATGTGATTCAACTCCATTTAGGACTGAGAAACAAACACTAGCTCGCCTTACAAGAAACACACATTACTTTTGAGAAAAGAGCACTCTTCTACTCTGCTGTGTTTCCTATGGGGTCCAAACAGTGAGCTTGCTCAGAACAAAAGAACTGTGCTTCCTACACACATGGGCCATATCTAGTTCAACTCTGCTTAGGAAACTGACAAGAACAGTAGCTCCTCTTCAGTCCAATACACTGTACTTAATGGGAACAGACGCGAGTCCTATTTGCACTGTGTGTGGCAATGGGAGGGCAGCAGTGACTTTCCTTACCAGAAAACAACTCTTGCTTGTAGGACCAAAAACTGCATGTGATTCAACTCCATTTATGACTGGAAAACAAACGCTAGCTAGCCTTACTAGAAACACACTCTGCTTTTGAGAAAAGAGCACTCTTCTACTCTACTGGGTTTCCTATAGGGCCAGAGCAGTGAGCATGCTCAGAACAAAAGAACTGTGCTTCCTACACACACGGCCATATCTAGTTCAATTCTCCTTAGGAAACTGACAAGAACAGTAGATCCTCTTCAGTTCCATACACTGTACTTGATGGGAACAGACGCCAGTGCTATTTGCCCTGTGTATGACAATGGGAGCGCAATAGTGACTCTTCTAACCAGAAAACAACTCTTGCTCATAGGACCAGAAATTACATGTGATTCAACTCCATTTAGGACTGGAAAACAAACGCTAGCTCACCTTACAAGAAACACACTCTGCTTTTGTGAAAAGATCACTATCTACTCTACTATGTTTCCTATAAGGGACAGAACAGTGAGCTTGCTCAGAACAAAAGAACTGAGATTCCTACACACAGGGGCCATATCTAGTTCAACTCTGCTTAGGAAACTGACAAGAACAGTATCTCCTCTTAAGTCCAATACACTGTACTTGCTGGGAACAGACGCGAGTGCTATTTGCACTGTGTATGGCAATGGGAGCACAATAGTGACTTTCCTTACCAGAAAACAACTCTTGCTCGTAGGATCAAAAACTGCATGTGATTCAACTCCATTTAGGACTGGGAAACAAACGCTAGCTCGCCTTACGAGAAACACACTTTCCTTTTGAGAAAAGAGCACTCTTCTACTCTACTGTGTTTCCTATATGGCCAGAACAGTGAGCATGCTCAGAACAAAAGAACTGTGCTTCCTACACACACGGGCCATATCTAGTTCAACTCCGCTAGGAAACTCACAAGAACATTAGCTCCTTTTCAGTCCAATACACTGTACTTGCTGGAAGCAGAAACGAGTGCTATTTGCACTGTGTATGTCAATGGGAGCACAATAGTGACTTTCCTTACCAGAAAACAACTCTTGCTCATAGGACCAAAAACTGCATGTGATTCAACTCCATTTAGGACTGGGAAACAAACGCTAGCTCGCCTTACAATTAACACACTCTGCTTTTGAGAAAAGAACACTCTTCTACTCTACTGTGTTTCCTTTAGGGCCAGAACAGTGAGCTTGCACAGAATAAAAGAACTGTGCTTCCTCAACACACGGGCCATATCTAGTTCAACTCTGCTTAGAAAACTGACAAGAACAGTAGCTCCTCTTCAGTCCAATACACTGTACTTGCTGGGAACAGACGTGAGTGCTATTTGCACTGTGTATGGCATGGGAGCACAATAGTGACTCTTTTTACCAGAAAACAACGCTTGCTCGTACAACCAGAAACTGCATGTGACTCAACTCCATTTAGGACTGGGAAACAAACACTAGATTACCTTACAAGAAAAGCACTCTGCTTTTGAGAAAAGAGCACTCATCTACTCTACTGTGTTTCCTTTAGGGCCAGAACAGTGAGCTTGCTCAGAAAAAAGAACTGTGCTTCCTACACACACGGGCCATATCTAGTTCAACTCTGCTTAGAAAACTGAAAAGAACAGTAGCTCTTCTTCAGTCCAATACACTGTACTTGCTGGGAACAGACATGAGTGCTATTTGCATTGTGTATTGCAAAGGGAGCACAATAGTGCCTCTTATTACCAGAAATCAACTCTTGCGCGTACGACCAGAAACTGCATGTGACTCAACTCCATTTAGGACTGGGAAAGAAACACTAGCGCACCTTACAAGAAACACACTCTGATTTTGAGAAAAGAGCACTCTTCTACTCTACTGGGTTTCTTATAGGGTAAGAACAGTGAGCATGCTCATAACAAAAGAACTGTGCTTCCTACGCACATGGGCCATATCTAGTTCAACTCTGCTTAGGAAACTGACAAGAACAGTAGCTCCTCTTCAGTCCAATACACTGAACTTGCTGGAAGCAGAAACGAGTGCTATTTGCACTGTGTATGGCAATGGGAGTGCAATAGTGACTCTTCTTACCAGAAAACAACTCTTGCTCGTACGAACAGAAACTGCTTGAGATTCAACTCCATTTAGGACTGGGAAACAAACACTAGCTCGCCTTACAAGAAACAAACTCTGCTTTTGAGAAAAGAGCACTCTTCTACTCTACTGTGTTTCCTATGGGGTCCGAACAGTGACCTTTCTAAGAAAAAAAAACTGTGCTTTCTACACAAACGGCCATACCTAGTTCAATTCTGCTTAGGAAACTGAGAAGAACAGTAGATCCTCTTCAATCCAATACACTGTATAGGCTGGGAACAGACGCCAGTGCTATTTGCCCTGTGTAGGACAATGGGAGCGCTATAGTGACTCTTCTTACCAGAAAACAACTCTTTCGCGTAGGACCAGAAACTGCATGTGATTCAACTTCATTTAGGACTGAGAAACAAACGCTAGCTCGCCTTACAAGAAACACACTCTGCTTTTGAGAAAAGAGCATTCTTCTACTATACTGTGTTTCCTATGGGGTCCGAAAAGTGAGCTTGCTCAGAACAAAAGAACTGTGCTTCCTACACACACGGGCCATATCTAGTTCAACTCTGCTTAGGAAACTGACAAGAACAGTAGTCCTCTTCAGTCCAATACACTGTACTTGCTGGGAACAGACATGAGTGCTATTTGCACTGTGTATGGCAATGGGAGCACAATAGTGACTCTTCTTACCAGAAAACAACGCATGCTCGTACAACCAGAAACTGCATGTGACTCAACTCCATTTAGGACTGGGAAACAAACACTAGAATACCTTACAAGAAAAGCACTCTGCTTTTGAGAAAGGAGCACTCATCTACTCTACTGTGTTTCCTTTAGGGCCAGAACAGTGAGCTTGCTCAGAACAAAAGAACTGTGCTTCCTACACACACGGGCCATATCTAGTTCAACTCTGCTTAGAAAACTGAAAAGAACAGTAGCTCCTCTTCAGTCCAATACACTGTACTTGCTGGGAACTGACATGAGTGCTATTTGCACTGTATATTGCAATGGGAGCACAATAGTGACTCTTCTTACCAGAAAACAAATCATGCTCGTAGGAATAGAAACTGCATATGAGTCAACTCCATTTAGGACTGGGAAACAAACGCTAGCTCGCCTTATGAGAAACACACTCTGCTTTTGAGAAAAGAGCACTCTTCGACTCTACTGAGTTTCCTATATGGCCAGAACAGTGAGCATGCTCAGAACAAAAGAACTGTGCTTCCTACACACACGGGCCATATCTAGTTCAACTCTGCTTAGGAAACTCACAAGAACATTAGCTCCTCTTCAGTCCAATACACTGTACTTGCTGGAAGCAGAAATGAGTGCTATTTGCACTGTGTATGGCAATGGGAGCACAATAGTGACTCTTCTTACCAGAAAACAACTCTTGCTCCTAGGACCAGATACTGCACGTGATTCAACTCTATTTAGGACTGGGAAGCAAACGCTAGCTCGCCTTACAAGAAACACACTCTGCTTTTGTAAAAGAGCACTCTTCTACTCTACTGTGTTTCCTATAGGGCCAGAACAGTGAGCTTCCTCAGAACAAAAGAACTGTGCTTCCTACACACAGGGCCATATCTAGTTCAACTCTGCTTAGGAAACTGACAAGAACAGTAGCTCCTCTTCAGTCCAATACACTGTACTTGCTGGAAGTAGACGCGAGTGCTATTTGGACTATGTATGGCAATGGGAGTGCAATAGTGACTCTTCTTATGGGAAAACAACTCTTGCTCGTACGAACAGAAACTGCTTGTGATTCAACTCCATTTAGGACTGGGAAACAAACACTAGCTCGCCTTACAAGAAACAAACTCTGCTTTTGAGAAAAGATCACTCTTCTACTCTACTGTGTTTCCTATGGGGTCCGAACAGTGACCTTTCTAAGAAAAAAAAACTGTGCTTTCTACACACACGGCCATACCTAGTTCAATTCTGCTTAGGAAACTGAGAAGAACAGTAGATCCTCTTCTATCCAATACACTGTATAGGCTGGGAACAGACGCCAGTGCTATTTGCCCTGTGTAGGACAATGGGAGCGCAATAGTGACTCTTCTTACCAAAAAACAACTCTTGCTCGTAGGACAAGAAACTGCATGGGATTCAACTCCATTTAGGACTGGGAAACAAATGCTAGTTTGCCTTACAAGAAACACAATCTGCTTTTGAGAAAAGAGCACTCTTCTACTCTACTGTGTTTCCTATGGGGTCCGAACAGTGAGCTTGCACAGAACAAATGAACTGTGCTTCCTACTCACATGGGCCATATCTAGTTCAACTCTGCTTAGGAAACTGACAAGTACAGTAGCTCCTCTTCAGTCCAATACACTGTACTTTCTGGGAACAGACGCGAGTGCTATTTGCACTGTGTATGGCAATGGGAGCTCAATAGTGTCTTTCCTTTCCAGAAAACAACTCTTGCTCCTAGGACCAGAAACTGCATGTGATTCAACTCCATTTAGGACTGGGAAACAAACGCTATCTCGACGTACAAGAAACACACTCTGCTTTTGAGAAAAGAGCACTCTTCTACTCTTCTGTGTTTCCTTTGGGGTCCAAACAGTGTGCTTGCTCAGAACAAAAGAACTGTGCTTCCTACACACACGTGCCATATCTAGTTCAACTCTGCTTAGGAAACTGACAAGAACAGTAGCTCCTCTTCAGTCCAATACACTGTACTTGCTGGGAACAGACGCGAGAGCTATTTGCACTGTATATGGCAATGAGAACGCAATTGTGACTTTCCTTACCAGAAAACAACTCTTGCTCGTAGGACCAAAACCTGCATGGGATTCAACTTCATTTCAGACTGGGAAACAAAGGCTAGCTTGCCTTACAAGAAACACACTCTGATTTTGAGAAAAGAGCACTCTTCTACTCTAGAGTGATTCCTATGGGGTCCGAACAGTGAGGTTGCTCAGAACAAAAGAACTGTGCTTCCTACACACACGGGCCATATCTAGTTCAACTCTGCTTAAGAAACTGAGAAGAACAGTAGCTCATCTTCAGTCCAATGCACTGTACCTTCTGGGAACAGACGCGAGTGCTATTTGCACTATGTATGGCAATGGGAGCGCAATAGTAACTTTACTTACCAGAAAACAACTCTAGCTCGTAGGACCAAAAACTGCATGTGATTCAACTCCATTTAGGACTGGGAAACAAATGCTAGCTCGCCTTACAAGAAAAACACTCTGCTTTTGAGAAAAGAGCACTCTTCTACTCTACTGTGTTTCCTATAGGGGCAAAACAGTGAGCTTGCTCAGAACAAAAGAACTGTGCTTCCTACACACACAGTCATATCTAGTTCAATTCTGCTTATGAAACTGACAAGAACAGTAGATACTCTTCAGTCCCATACACTGTACTTGATGGGAACAGACGCCAGTGCTATTTGCCCTGTGTATGAAAATGGGGCACAATAGTGACTCTTCTTACCAGAACACAATTCTTGCTCGTAGGACCAGAAACTGGATGTGATTCAACTCTGTTTAGGACTGGGAAACAAACGCTAGCTCGCCTTACAAGAAACACACTCTGCTTTTGATAAAAGATCACTCTTCTACTCTACTGTGTTTCCTATGGGGCCAGAATAGTGAGCTTGCTCAGAACAAAAGAACTGTGCTTTCTACACACACGGGCCATATCTAGTTCAATTCTGCTTAGGAAACTGACAAGAACAGTAGCTCCTCAGTCCAATACACTGTACTTGCTGAGAACAGACGCGAGTGCTGTTTGCACTGTGTATGGCAATCGGAGCGCAATAGTGACTTTCCTTACCAGAAAACAACTCTTGCTCATAGGATCAAAAACTGCATGTGATTCAACTACTTTTAGGACTGGGAAACAAACGCTTGCTCGCCTTAGAAGAAACACATTCTGCTTTTGAGAAAAGATCACTCTTCTACTCTACTGTGTTTTTTATAGGGCCAGAACAGTAAGCTTGCTCAGAACAATAGAACTGTGGTTCCTACACACACGGCCATATCTAGTTCAATTCTGCTTAGGAAACTGGCAACAACAGTAGCTCCTCTTCAGTCCAATACACTGTACATGCTGGGAACAGACGCCAGTGCTATTTGCCCTTTGTATGACAATGGGAGCGCAATAGTGACTCTTCTTACCAGAAAACAACTCTTGATCGTAGGACCAGAAACTGCATGTGATTGAACTCCATTTAGGACTGGGAAACAAATGCTAGCTCGCCTTACAAGAAACACACTCTGCTTTTGAGAAAAGAGCACTCTTCTACTCTACTGTGTTTCCTATGGGATCCTAACAGTAGCTTGCTCAGAACAAAAGAACTGTGCTTCCTACACACACGGGCCATATCTAGTTCAACTCTGCTTAGGAAACTGACAAGAACAGTAGCTCCTCTTCTGTCCAATACACTGTACATGCTGGGAACAGACGCCAATGATATTTGCCCTGTATATGACAATGGCAGCGCAATAGTGACTCTTCTTACCAGAAAACAACTCTTGCTCATAGGACCAGAAACTGCATGTGATTCAACTCCATTTAGGACTGAGAAACAAACACTAGCTCGCCTTACAAGAAACACACATTACTTTTGAGAAAAGAGCACTCTTCTACTCTGCTGTGTTTCCTATGGGGTCCAAACAGTGAGCTTGCTCAGAACAAAAGAACTGTGCTTCCTACACACATGGGCCATATCTAGTTCAACTCTGCTTAGGAAACTGACAAGAACAGTAGCTCCTCTTCAGTCCAATACACTGTACTTGATGGGAACAGACGCGAGTCCTATTTGCACTGTGTGTGGCAATGGGAGGGCAGCAGTGACTTTCCTTACCAGAAAACAACTCTTGCTTGTAGGACCAAAAGCTGCATGTGATTCAACTCCATTTATGACTGGGAAACAAACGCTAGCTAGCCTTACAAGAAACACACTCAGCTTTTGAGAAAAGAGCACTCTTCTACTCTACTGGGTTTCCTATAGGGCCAGAGCAGTGAGCATGCTCAGAACAAAAGAACTGTGCTTCCTACACACACGGCCATATCTAGTTCAATTCTCCTTAGGAAACTGACAAGAACAGTAGATCCTCTTCAGTTCCATACACTGTACTTGCTGGGAACAGACGCCAGTGCTATTTGCCCTGTGTATGATAATGGGAGCGCAATAGTGACTCTTCTAACCAGAAAACAACTCTTGCTCATAGGACCAGAAATTACATGTGATTCAACTCCATTTAGGACTGGAAAACAAACGCTAGCTCACCTTACAAGAAACACACTCTACTTTTGTGAAAAGATCACTATCTACTCTACTATGTTTCCTATAAGGGACAGAACAGTGAGCTTGCTCAGAACAAAGGAACTGATATTCCTACACACAGGGGCCATATCTAGTTCAACTCTGCTTAGGAAACTGACAAGAACAGTATCTCCTCTTAAGTCCAATACTCTGTACTTGCTGGGAACAGACACGAGTGCTATTTGCACTGTGTATGGCAATGGGAGCACAATAGTGACTTTCCTTACCAGAAAACAACTCTTGCTCGTAGGATCAAAAACTGCATGTGATTCAACTCCATTTAGGACTGGGAAACAAACGCTAGCTCGCCTTACGAGAAACACACTTTCCTTTTGAGAAAAGAGCACTCTTCTACTCTACTGTGTTTCCTATATGGCCAGAACAGTGAGCATGCTCAGAACAAAAGAACTGTGCTTCTTACACACACGGGCCATATCTAGTTCAACTCCGCTAGGAAACTCACAAGAACATTAGCTCCTCTTCAGTCCAATACACTGTACTTGCTGGAAGCAGAAACGAGTGCTATTTGCACTGTGTATGTCAATGGGAGCACAATAGTGACTCTTCTTACCAGAAAACAACTCTTGCTCCTAGGACCAGATACTGCACGTGATTCAACTCCATTTAGGACTGGGAAGCAAACGCTAGCTTGCCTTACAAGAAACACTCTCTGCTTTTGGAAAAGAGCACTCTTCTACTCTACTGTGTTTCCTATAGGGCCAGAAGAGTGAGCTTGCTCAGAACAAAAGAACTGTGCTTCCTACACACACGGGACATATCTAGTTCAACTCTGCTTAGGAAACTGACAAGAACAGTAGCTCCTCTTCAGTCCAATACACTGTACTTGCTGGGAACTGACATGAGTGCTATTTGCACTGTGTATTGCAATGGGAGCACAATAGTGACTCTTCTTACCAGAAAACAACCCTTGCGCATACGACCAGAAACTGCATGTGACTCAACTCCATTTAGGACTGGGAAAGAAACACTAGCGCACCTTACAAGAAACACACTCTGCTTTTGAGAAAAGAGCTCTCTTCTACTCTACTGGGTTTCCTATAGGGTAAGAACAGTGAGCATGCTCATAACGAAAGAACTGTGCTTCCTACACACATGGGCCATATCTAGATCAACTCTGCTTAGGAAACTGACAAGAACATTAGCTCCTCTTCAGTCCAATACACTGAACTTGCTGGAAGCAGAAACGAGTGCTATTTGCACTGTGTATGGCAAAGGGAGCACAATAGTGACACTTCTTACCAGAAAACTACTCTTGCTCATAGGACCAGATACTGCACGTGATTCAACTCCATTTAATCCTGGGAAACAAACACTAGTTCGCCTTACAAGAAACACACTCTGCTTTTGGAAAAGAGCACTCTTCTACTCTACTGGGTTTCCTATAGGGCCAGAACAGTGAGCTTGCTCAGAACAAAAGAACTGTGCTTCCTACACACACGGGACATATCTAGTTCAACTCTGTTTCGGAAACTGACAAGAACAGTAGCTCCTCTTCAGTCCAATACACTGTACTTGCGGAAGCAGAAGCTAGGGTTATTTGCACTCTGTATGGCAATGGGTGCGCAATAGTGACTCTTCTTACCAGAAAACAACTCTTGCTCGTAGGATCAGATCCTGCATGTGATTCAACTCCATTTAGGACTGGGAAACAAACACTAGCTCGCCTTACAAGAAACACACTCTGCTTTTGAGAAAAGAGGACTCTTCTCCTCTACTGTGTTTCCTATCGGGCCCGAACAGTAAGCTTGCTCAGAACAAAAGAACTGTGTTTCCTACATATACGGGCCATATGTAGTTCAACTCTGCTTAGGAAACTGACAAGAACAGTAGCTCCTCTTCAGTCCAATACACTGTACTTGCTGGGAACAGACGCGAGTGCTATTTGCACTATGTATCTCCATGGGAGCACAGTAGTGACTCTTCTTACCAGAAAACAAATCTTGCTCGTAGGAATAGAAACTGCATATGAGTCAACTCCATTTAGGACTGGGAAACAAACGCTAGCTCGCCTTACGGGAAACACACTCTGATTTTGAGAAAAGAGCACTCTTCGACTCTACTGAGTTTCCTATATGGCCAGAACAGTGAGCATGCTCAGAACAAAAGAACTGTGCTTCCTACACACACGGGCCATATCTAGTTCAACTCTGCTTAGGAAACTCACAAGAACATTAGCTCCTCTTCAGTCCAATACACTGTACTTGCTGGAAGCAGAAACGAGTGCTATTTGCACTGTGTATGGCAATGGGAGCACAATAGTGACTCTTCTTACCAGAAAACAACTCTTGCTCCTAGGACCAGATACTGCACGTGATTCAACTCCATTTAGGACTGGGAAGCAAACGCTAGCTCGACTTACAAGAAACACACTCTGCTTTTGTAAAAGAGCACTCTTCTACTCTACTGTGTTTCCTATAGGGCCAGAACAGTGAGCTTGCTCAGAACAAAAGAACTGTGCTTCCTATACACAGGGGCCATATCTAGTTCAACTCTGCTTAGGAAACTGACAAGAACAGTAGCTCCTCTTCAGTCCAATACACTGTACTTGCTGGAAGTAGACGCGAGTGCTATTTGGACTGTGTATGGCAATGGGAGTGCAATAGTGACTCTTCTTACGGGAAAACAACTCTTGCTCGTACGAACAGAAACTGATTGTGATTCAACTCCATTTAGGACTGGGAAACAAACACTAGCTCGCCTTACAAGAAACACACTCTTCTTTTGAGAAAAGATCACTCTTCTACTCTACTGTGTTTCCTATGGGGTCCGAACAGTGACCTTTCTAAGAAAAAAAACTGCGCTTTCTACACACACGGCCATACCTAGTTCAATTCTGCTTAGGAAACTGAGAAGAACAGTAGATCCTCTTCAATCCAATACACTGTATAGGCTGGAAACAGACGCCAGTGCTATTTGCCCTGTGTAGGACAATGGGAGCACAATAGTGACTCTTCTTACCAAAAAACAACTCTTGCTCGTAGGACAAGAAACTGCATGGGATTCAACTCCATTTAGGACTGGGAAACAAACGCTAGTTTGCCTTAAAAGAAACACAATCTGCTTTTGAGAAAAGAGCACTCTTCTACTCTACTGTGTTTCCTATGGGGTCCGAACAGTGAGCTTGCACAGAACAAATGAACTGTGCTTCCTACTCACATGGGCCATATCTAGTTCAACTCTGCTTAGGAAACTGACAAGTACAGTAGCTCCTCTTCAGTCCAATACACTGTACTTTCTGGGAACAGACTCAAGTGCTATTTGCACTGTGCATGGCAATGGGAGTGCAATAGCGACTCTTCTTACCAGAAAAAAACTGTTGCTCGTAGGAATAGAAGCTGCATGTGATTCACCTCCATTTAGGACTGGGAAAGAAACACTAGCTCGCTTTACAAAAAACAAACTCTGCTTTTGAGAAAAGAGCACTCTTCTACTCTACTGTGTTTCCTACAGGGCCAGAACAGTGAGCTTGCTCAGAACAAAAGAAGTGTGCTTCCTACACACAGGGGCCATATCTAGTTCAACTCTGCTTAGGAAACTGACAAGAACAGTAGCTCCTCTTCAGTCCAATTCACTATAGTTGCTGGGAACAGACGCGAGTGCTATTTGCACTGTGTATGGCAATGGGAGCGCAATAGTGTCTTTCCTTACCAGAAAACAACTCTTACTCCTAGGACCAGAAAATGCATGTGATTCAACTCCATTTAGGACTGGGAAACAAATGCTAGCTCGCCTTACAAGAAACATACTCTGCTTTTGAGAAAAGAGCACTCTTCTACTCTACTGTGTTTCATGTATGGCCAGAACAGTGAGCTGACTCAGAACAAAAGAACTGTGTTTCCTACACAAACGGGCCATATCTAGTTCAACTCTGCTTAGGAAACTGACAAGAACAGTAGCTCCTCTTCAGTCCAATTAACTGTACTTGCTGGAAACAGACGCGAGTGCTATTTGCACTGTGTATGGCAATGGGAGCTCAATAGTGTCTTTCCTTTCCAGAAAACAACTCTTGCTCCTAGGACCAGAAACTGCATGTGATTCAACTCCATTTAAGACTGGGAAACAAACGCTAGCTCATCTTACAAGAAACATACTCTGCTTTTGAGAAAAGAGCACTCTTCTACTCTACTGTGTTTCCTATAGGGTTAGTAGAGTGAGCTTGCTCAGAACAAAAGAACTGTGCTTCCTACACACGGGCCATATCTAGTCCAACAATGCTTAGGAAACTGACAAGAACAGTAGCTCCTCTTCAGTCCAATACACTATACTTGCTGGGAACAGTCGCGACTGCTATTTGCACTGTGTATGGCAATGGGAGCACAATAGTGACTTTTTTTTACCAGAAAACAATTCTTGCTACTAAGTCCAGAAACTGCATGGGATTCAACTCCATTTAGGACTGGGAAACAAACGCTAGCTCGCCTTACAAGAAACACACTCTGCTTTTGAGAAAAGAGCACTCTTCTACTCTACTGTGTTTCCTATAGGGTTAGAAGAGTGAGCTTGCTCAGAACAAAAGAACTGTGCTTCCTACACACGGGCCATATCTAGTCCAACAATGCTTAGGAAACTGACAAGAACAGTAGCTCCTCTTCAGTCCAATACACTGTACTTGCTGGAAGCAGAAGCTAGTGTTATTTGCACTGTGTATGGCAATGTGTGCGCAATAGTGACTCTCCTTACCAGAAAACAACTCTTGCTCGTAGGATCAGATCCTGCATGTGATTCAACTCCATTTAGGACTGGGAAACAAACGCTAGCTCGCCTTACAAGAAACACACTCTGCTTTTGAGAAAAGAGCACTCTTCTACTCTACTGTGTTTCCTATAGGGCCAGAAGAGAGAGCTTGCTCAGAACAAAAGAAGTGTTCTTCCTACACACACGGGCCATATCTAGTTCAACTCTGCTTAAGAAACTGACAAGAACAGTAGCTCCTCTTCAGTCCAATACACTGTACTTGCTGAAAGCACAAACGAGTGCTCTTTGCACTTTGTATGGCAATGGGAGCGCAATAGTGACTCTTCTTACCAGAAAACAACTCTTGCTCGTAGGACCAAAAACTGCATGTGATTCAACTCCATTTAGGACTGGGAAACAAACGTTAGCTCGCCTTACAAGAAACGCATTCTGGTTTTGAGAAAAGAGCACTCTTCTACTCTACTGTGTTTTCTGTATGGCCAGAACAGTGAGCTGGCTCACAACAAAAGAACTGTGCTTCCTACACACACAGGCCATATCTAGTTCAACGCTGCTTAGGAAACTGACAAGAACAGTAGCTCCTCTTCAGTCCAATTAACTGTACTTGCTGGAAACAGACGCGAGTGGTATTTGCACTGTGTATGGCAATGGGAGCTCAATAGTGTCTTTCCTTTCCAGAAAACAACTCTTGCTCCTAGGACCAGAAACTGCATGTGATTCAACTCCATTTAGGACTGGGAAACAAACGCTATCTCGACGTACAAGAAACACACTCTGCTTTTGAGAAAAGAGCACTCTTCTACTCTTCTGTGTTTCCTTTGGGGTCCAAACAGTGTGCTTGCTCAGAACAAAAGAACTGTGCTTCCTACACACACGGGCCATATCTAGTTCAACTCTGCTTAGGAAACTGACAAGAACAGTAGCTCCTCTTCAGTCCAATACACTGTACTTGCTGGGAACAGACGCGAGAGCTATTTGCACTGTATATGGCAATGAGAACGCAATTGTGACTTTCCTTACCAGAAAATAACTCTTGCTCGTAGGACCAAAAACTGCATGGGATTCAACTTCATTTCAGACTGGGAAACAAAGGCTAGCTTGCCTTACAAGAAACACACTCTGCTTTTGAGAAAAGAGCACTCTTCTACTCTAGAGTGATTCCTATGGGGTCCGAACAGTGAGGTTGCTCAGAACAAAAGAACTGTGCTTCCTACACACACGGGCCATATCTAGTTCAACTCTGCTTAAGAAACTGAGAAGAACAGTAGCTCATCTTCAGTCCAATACACTGTACTTGCTGGGAACAGACGCGAGTGCTATTTGCACTATGTATGGCAATGGGAGCGCAATAGTAACTTTCCTTACCAGAAAACAACTCTAGCTCGTAGGACCAAAAACTGCATGTGATTCAACTCCATTAAGGACTGGGAAACAAATGCCAGCTCGCCTTACAAGAAAAATACTCTGCTTTTGAGAAAAGAGCACTCTTCTACTCTACTGTGTTTCCTATAGGGGCAAAACAGTGAGCTTGCTCAGAACAAAAGAACTGTGATTCCTACACACACAGTCATATCTAGTTCAATTCTGCTTATGAAACTGACAAGAACAGTAGATACTCTTCAGTCCCATACACTGTACTTGCTGGGAACAGACGCCAGTGCTATTTGCCCTGTGTATGAAAATGTGGCACAATAGTGACTCTTCTTACCAGAACACAACTCTTGCTCATAGGACCAGAAACTGGATGTGATCCAACTCTATTTAGGACTGGGAAACAAACGCTAGCTCGCCTTACAAGAAACACACTCTGCTTTTGAGAAAAGATCACTCTTCTACTCTACCGTGTTTCCTATGGGGCCAGAATAGTGAGCTTGCTCAGAACAAAAGAACTGTGCTTCCTACACACACGGGCCATATCTAGTTCAATTCTGCTTAGGAAACTGACAAGAACAGAAGCTCCTCAGTCCAATACACTGTACTTGCTGAGAACAGACGCGAGTGCTGTTTGCACTGTGTATGGCAATAGGAGCGCAATAGTGACTTTCCTTACCAGAAAACAACTCTTGCTCATAGTATCAAAAACTGCATGTGATTCAACTCCTTTTAGGACTGGGAAACAAACGCTTGCTCGCCTTAGGAGAAACACATTCTGCTTTTGAGAAAAGATCACTCTTCTACTCTACTGTGTTTTTTATAGGGCCAGAACAGTAAGCTTGCTCAGAACAAAAGAACTGTGGTTCCTACACACACGGCCATATCTAGTTCAATTCTGCTTAGGAAACTGGCAACAACAGTAGCTCCTCTTCAGTCCAATACACTGTACATGCTGGGAACAGACGCCAGTGCTATTTGCCCTTTGTATGACAATGGGAGCGCAATAGTGACTCTTCTTACCAGAAAACATCTCTTGATCGTAGGACCAGAAACTGCATGTGATTGAACTCCATTTAGGACTGGGAAACAAATGCTAGCTCGCCTTACAAGAAACACACTCTGCTTTTGAGAAAAGAGCACTCTTCTACTCTACTGTGTTTCCTATGGGATCCTAACAGTAGCTTGCTCAGAACAAAAGAACTGTGCTTCCTACACACACGGGCCATATCTAGTTCAACTCTGCTTAGGAAACTGACAAGAACAGTAGCTCCTCTTCTGTCCAATACACTGTACATGCTGGGAACAGACGCCAATGATATTTGCCCTGTATATGACAATGGCAGCGCAATAGTGACTCTTCTTACCAGAAAACAACTCTTGCCCATAGGACCAGAAACTGCATGTGATTCAACTCCATTTAGGACTGAGAAACAAACACTAGCTCGCCTTACAAGAAACACACATTACTTTTCAGAAAAGAGCACTCTTCTACTCTGCTGTGTTTCCTATGGGGTCCAAACAGTGAGCTTGCTCAGAACAAAAGAACTGTGCTTCCTACACACATGGGCCATATCTAGTTCAACTCTGCTTAGGAAACTGACAAGAACAGTAGCTCCTCTTCAGTCCAATACACTGTACTTGATGGGAACAGACGCGAGTCCTATTTGCACTGTGTGTGGCAATGGGAGGGCAGCAGTGACTTTCCTTACCAGAAAACAACTCTTGCTTGTAGGACCAAAAACTGCATGTGATTCAACTCCATTTATGACTGGGAAACAAACGCTAGCTAGCCTTACAAGAAACACACTCTGCTTTTGAGAAAAGAGCACTCTTCTACTCTACTGGGTTTCCTATAGGGCCAGAGCAGTGAGCATGCTCAGAACAAAAGAACTGTGCTTCCTACACACACGGCCATATCTAGTTCAATTCTCCTTAGGAAACTGACAAGAACAGTAGATCCTCTTCAGTTCCATACACTGTACTTGCTGGGAACAGACGCCAGTGCTATTTGCCCTGTGTATGACAATGGGAGCGCAATAGTGACTCTTCTAACCAGAAAACAACTCTTGCTCATAGGACCAGAAATTACATGTGATTCAACTCCATTTAGGACTGGAAAACAAACGCTAGCTCACCTTACAAGAAACACACTCTGCTTTTGTGAAAAGATCACTATCTACTCTACTATGTTTCCTATAAGGGACAGAACAGTGAGCTTGCTCAGAACAAAAGAACTGAGATTCCTAAACACAGGGGCCATATCTAGTTCAACTCTGCTTAGGAAACTGACAAGAACAGTATCTCCTCTTAAGTCAAATACACTGTACTTGCTGGGAACAGACGCGAGTGCTATTTGCACTGTGTATGGCAATGGAAGCACAATAGTGACTTTCCTTACCAGAAAACAACTCTTGCTCGTAGGATCAAAAACTGCATGTGATTCAACTCCATTTAGGACTGGGAAACAAACGCTAGCTCGCCTTACGAGAAACACACTTTCCTTTTGAGAAAAGAGCACTCTTCTACTCTACTGTGTTTCCTATATGGCCAGAACAGTGAGCATGCTCAGAACAAAAGAACTGTGCTTCCTACACACACGGGCCATATCTAGTTCAACTCCGCTAGGAAACTCACAAGAACTTTAGCTCCTCTTCAGTCCAATACACTGTACTTGCTGGAAGCAGAAACGAGTGCTATTTGCACTGTGTATGTCAATGGGAGCACAATAGTGACTCTTCTTACCAGAAAACAACTCTTGCTCCTAGGACCAGATACTGCACGTGATTCAACTCCATTTAGGACTGGGAAGCAAACGCTAGCTTGCCTTACAAGAAACACACTCTGCTTTTGGAAAAGAGCACTCTTCTACTCTACTGTGTTTCCTACAGGGCCAGAAGAGTGAGCTTGCTCAGAACAAAAGAACTGTGCTTCCTACACACACGGGACATATCTAGTTCAACTCTGCTTAGGAAACTGACAAGAACAGTAGCTCCTCTTCAGTCCAATACACTGTACTTGCTGGGAACTGACATGATTGCTATTTGTACTGTGTATTGCAATGGGAGCACAATAGTGACTCTTTTTACCAGAAAACAACCCTTGCGCATACGACCAGAAACTGCATGTGACTCAACTCCATTTAGGACTGGGAAAGAAACACTAGCGCACCTTACAAGAAACACACTCTGCTTTTGAGAAAAGAGCTCTCTTCTACTCTACTGGGTTTCCTATAGGGTAAGAACAGTGAGCATGCTCATAACGAAAGAACTGTGCTTCCTACACACATGGGCCATATCTAGTTCAACTCTGCTTAGGAAACTGACAAGAACATTAGCTCCTCTTCAGTCCAATACACTGAACTTGCTAGAAGCAGAAACGAGTGCTATTTGCACTGTGTATGGCAAAGGGAGCACAATAGTGACACTTCTTACCAGAAAACTACTCTTGCTCATAGGACCAGATACTGCACGTGATTCAACTCCATTTAATCCTGGGAAACAAACACTAGCTCGCCTTACAAGAAACACACTCTGCTTTTGGAAAAGAGCACTCTTCTACTCTACTGGGTTTCCTATAGGGCCAGAACAGTGAGCTTGCTCAGAACAAAAGAACTGTGCTTCCTACACACACGGGCCATATCTAGTTCAACTCTGTTTCGGAAACTGACAAGAACAGTAGCTCCTCTTCAGTCCAATACACTGTACTTGCTGGAAGCAGAAGCTAGTGTTATTTGCACTCTGTATGGCAATGGGTGCGCAATAGTGACTCTTCTTACCAGAAAACAACTCTTGCTCGTAGGATCAGATCCTGCATGTGATTCAACTCCATTTAGGACTGGGAAACAAACACTAGCTCGCCTTACAAGAAACACACTCTGCTTTTGAGAAAAGAGGACTCTTCTCCTCTACTGTGTTTCCTATCGGGCCCGAACAGTAAGCTTGCTCAGAACAAAAGAACTGTGTTTCCTACATATACGGGCCATATGTAGTTCAACTCTGCTTAGGAAACTGACAAGAACAGTAGCTCCTCTTCAGTCCAATACACTGTACATGCTGGGAACAGATGCGAGTGCTATTTGCACTATGTATCTCCATGGGAGCACAGTAGTGACTCTTCTTACCAGAAAACAAATCTTGCTCGTAGGAATAGAAACTGCATATGAGTCAACTCCATTTAGGACTGGGAAACAAACGCTAGCTCGCCTTACGAGAAACACACTCTGCTTTTGAGAATAGAGCACTCTTCGACTCTACTGAGTTTCCTATATGGCCAGAACAGTGAGCATGCTCAGAACAAAAGAACTGTGCTTCCTACACACACGGGCCATATCTAGTTCAACTCTGCTTAGGAAACTCACAAGAACATTAGCTCCTCTTCAGTCCAAAACACTGTACTTGCTGGAAGCAGAAACGAGTGCTATTTGCACTGTGTATGGCAATGGGAGCACAGTAGTGACTCTTCTTACCAGAAAACAACTCTTGCTCCTAGGACCAGATACTGCACGTGATTCAACTCCATTTAGGACTGGGAAGCAAACGCTAGCTCGCCTTACAAGAAACACACTCTGCTTTTGTAAAAGAGCACTCTTCTACTCTACTGTGTTTCCTATAGGGCCAGAACAGTGAGCTTGCTCAGAACAAAAGAACTGTGCTTCCTACACACAGGGGCCATATCTAGTTCAACTCTGCTTAGGAAACTGACAAGAACAGTAGCTCCTCTTCAGTCCAATACACTGTACTTGCTGGAAGTAGACGCGAGTGCTATTTGGACTGTGTATGGCAATGGGAGTGCAATAGTGACTCTTCTTACGGGAAAACAACTCTTGCTCGTACGAACAGAAACTGCTTGTGATTCAACTCCATTTAGGACTGGGAAACAAACACTAGCTCGCCTTACAAGAAACACACTCTGCTTTTGAGAAAAGATCACTCTTCTACTCTACTGTGTTTCCTATGGGGTCCGAACAGTGACCTTTCTAAGAAAAAAAACTGCGCTTTCTACACACACGGCCATACCTAGTTCAATTCTGCTTAGGAAACTGAGAAGAGCAGTAGATCCTCTTCAATCCAATACACTGTATATGCTGGGAACAGACGCCAGTGCTATTTGCCCTGTGTAGGACAATGGGAGCGCAATAGTGACTCTTCTTACCAAAAAACAACTCTTGCTCGTAGGACAAGAAACTGCATGGGATTCAACTCCATTTAGGACTGGGAAACAAACGCTAGTTTGCCTTACAAGAAACACAATCTGCTTTTGAGAAAAGAGCACTCTTCTACTCTACTGTGTTTCCTATGGGGTCCGAACAGTGAGCTTGCACAGAACAAATGAACTGTGCTTCCTACTCACATGGGCCATATCTAGTTCAACTCTGCTTAGGAAACTGACAAGTACAGTAGCTCCTCTTCAGTCCAATACACTGTATTTTCTGGGAACAGACTCAAGTGCTATTTGCACTGTGTATGGCAATGGGAGTGCAATAGCGACTCTTCTTACCAGAAAAAAAACTGTTGCTCGTAGGAATAGAAGCTGCATGTGATTCACCTCCATTTAGGACTGGGAAAGAAACACTAGCTCGCTTTACAAAAAACAAACTCTGCTTTTGAGAAAAGAGCACTCTTCTACTCTACTGTGTTTCCTACAGGGCCAGAACAGTGAGCTTGCTCAGAACAAAAGAAGTGTGCTTCCTACACACAGGGGCCATATCTAGTTCAACTCTGCTTAGGAAACTGACAAGAACAGTAGCTCCTCTTCAGTCCAATTCACTATACTTGCTGGGAACAGACGCGAGTGCTATTTGCACTGTGTATGGCAATGGGAGCGCAATAGTGTCTTTCCTTACCAGAAAACAACTCTTACTCCTAGGACCAGAAACTGCATGTGATTCAACTCCATTTAGGACTGGGAAACAAATGCTAGCTCGCCTTACAAGAAACATACTCTGCTTTTGAGAAAAGAGCACTCTTCTACTCTACTGTGTTTCCTGTATGGCCAGAACAGTGAGCTGACTCAGAACAAAAGAACTGTGTTTCCTACACAAACGGGCCATATCTAGTTCAACTCTGCTTAGGAAACTGACAAGAACAGTAGCTCCTCTTCAGTCCAATTAACTGTACTTGCTGGAAACAGACGCGAGTGCTATTTGCACTGTGTATGGCAATGGGAGCTCAATAGTGTCTTTCCTTTCCAGAAAACAACTCTTGCTCCTAGGACCAGAAACTGCATGTGATTCAACTCCATTTAAGACTGGGAAACAAACGCTAGCTCATCTTACAAGAAACATACTCTGCTTTTGAGAAAAGAGCACTCTTCTACTCTACCGGGTTTCAAACGGGGTCCGAACAGTGAGCTTGCTCAGAAAGAAGAACTGTGATTCCTACACACAAGGGCCATATCTAGTTCAACTCTGCTTATGAAACTGACAAG
Organism: Peromyscus eremicus; assembly: GCF_949786415.1. Classification (NCBI taxonomy): domain Eukaryota; kingdom Metazoa; phylum Chordata; class Mammalia; order Rodentia; family Cricetidae; genus Peromyscus; species Peromyscus eremicus. Next base: position 29,393 of record NW_026735798.1, on the reverse strand, counting down.
AACAGAAGCTCCTCTTCAGTCCAATACACTATACTTGCTGGGAACAGTCGCGACTGCTATTTGCACTGTGTATGGCAATGGGAGCACAATAGTGACTTTTTTTTACCAGAAAACAATTCTTGCTACTAAGTCCAGAAACTGCATGGGATTCAACTCCATTTAGGACTGGGAAACAAACGCTAGCTCGCCTTACAAGAAACACACTCTGCTTTTGAGAAAAGAGCACTCTTCTACTCTACTGTGTTTCCTATAGGGTTAGAAGAGTGAGCTTGCTCAGAACAAAAGAACTGTGCTTCCTACACACGGGCCATATCTAGTCCAACAATGCTTAGGAAACTGACAAGAACAGTAGCTCCTCTTCAGTCCAATACACTGTACTTGCTGGAAGCAGAAGCTAGTGTTATTTGCACTGTGTATGGCAATGGGTGCGCAATAGTGACTCTCCTTACCAGAAAACAACTCTTGCTCGTAGGATCAGATCCTGCATGTGATTCAACTCCATTTAGGACTGGAAAACAAACGCTAGCTCGCCTTACAAGAAACACACTCTGCTTTTGAGAAAAGAGCACTCTTCTACTCTACTGTGTTTCCTATAGGGCCAGAAGAGAGAGCTTGCTCAGAACAAAAGAAGTGTTCTTCCTACACACACGGGCCATATCTAGTTCAACTCTGCTTAAGAAACTGACAAGAACAGTAGCTCCTCTTCAGTCCAATACACTGTACTTGCTGAAAGCACAAACGAGTGCTCTTTGCACTTTGTATGGCAATGGGAGCGCAATAGTGACTCTTCTTACCAGAAAACAACTCTTGCTTGTAGGACCAGATACTGCATGTGATTCTACTCCATTTATGACTGGGAAACAAACTCTAGCTCCGCTTACAAGAAACACACTCTGCTTTTGGAAAAGAGCACTCTTCTACTCTACTGTGTTTCCTATAGGGCCAAAACAGTGAGCTTGCTCAGAACAAAAGAACTGTGCTTCCTAAACACACGGGCCATATCTAGTTTAACTGTGCTTAAGAAACTGACAAGAATAGTAGCTCCCCTTCAGTCCAATACACTGTACTTGCTGGGAACAGACGTGAGTGCTATTTGCACTGTGTATGGCAATGGGAGCGCAATAGTGACTTTCCTTACCCGAAAACAACTCTTGCTCGTAGGACCAAAAACTGCATGTGATTCAACTCCATTTAGGACTGGGAAACAAATGCTATCTCGACGTACAAGAAACACACTCTGCTTTTGAGAAAAGAGCACTCTTCTACTCTTCTGTGTTTCCTTTGGGGTCCAAACAGTGTGCTTGCTCAGAACAAAAGAACTGTGCTTCCTACACACATGGGCCATATCTAGTTCAACTATGCTTAGGAAACTGACAAGAACAGTAGCTCCTCTTCAGTCCAATACACTGTACTTGCTGGGAACAGACGCGAGAGCTATTTGCACTGTATATGGCAATGAGAACGCAATTGTGACTTTCCTTACCAGAAAACAACTCTTGCTCGTAGGACCAAAAACTGCATGGGATTCAACTTCATTTCAGACTGGGAAACAAAGGCTAGCTTGCCTTACAAGAAACACACTCTGCTTTTGAGAAAAGAGCACTCTTCTACTCTAGAGTGATTCCTATGGGGTCCGAACAGTGAGGTTGCTCAGAACAAAAGAACTGTGCTTCCTACACACACGGGCCATTATCTAGTTCAACTCTGCTTAAGAAACTGAGAAGAACAGTAGCTCATCTTCAGTCCAATACACTGTACTTGCTGGGAACAGACGCGAGTGCTATTTGCACTATGTATGCCAATGGGAGCACAATAGTAACTTTCCTTACCAGAAAACAACTCTAGCTCGTAGGACCAAAAACTGCATGTGATTCAACTCCATTAAGGACTGGGAAACAAATGCTAGCTCGCCTTACAAGAAAAACACTCTGCTTTTGAGAAAAGAGCACTCTTCTACTCTACTGTGTTTCCTATAGGGGCAAAACAGTGAGCTTGCTCAGAACAAAAGAACTGTGCTTCCTACACACACAGTCATATCTAGTTCAATTCTGCTTAGGAAACTGACAAGAACAGTAGATACTCTTCAGTCCCATACACTGTACTTGCTGGGAACAGACGCCAGTGCTATTTGCCCTGTGTATGAAAATGGGGCACAATAGTGACTCTTCTTACCAGAACACAACTCTTGCTCGTAGGACCAGAAACTGGATGTGATTCAACTCTATTTAGGACTGGGAAACAAACGCTATCTCGACGTACAAGAAACACACTCTGCTTTTGAGAAAAGAGCACTCTTCTACTCTTCTGTGTTTCCTTTGGGGTCCAAACAGTGTGCTTGCTCAGAACAAAAGAACTGTGCTTCCTACACACACGGGCCATATCTAGTTCAACTCTGCTTAGGAAACTGACAAGAACAGTAGCTCCTCTTCAGTCCAATACACTGTACTTGCTGGAAGTAGACGCGAGTGCTATTTGGACTGTGTATGGCAATGGGAGTGCAATAGTGACTCTTCTTACGGGAAAACAACTCTTGCTCGTACAAACAGAAACTGCTTGTGATTCAACTCCATTTAGGACTGGGAAACAAACACTAGCTCGCCTTACAAGAAACACACTCTGCTTTTGAGAAAAGATCACTCTTCTACTCTACTTTGTTTCCTATGGGGTCCGAACAGTGACCTTTCTAAGAAAAAAAAACTGTGCTTTCTACACACACGGCCATACCTAGTTCAATTCTGCTTAGGAAACTGAGAAGAACAGTAGATCCTCTTCAATCCAATACACTGTATAGGCTGGGAACAGACGCCAGTGCTATTTGCCCTGTGTAGGACAATGGGAGCGCAATAGTGACTCTTCTTACCAAAAAACAACTCTTGCTCGTAGGACAAGAAACTGCATGGGATTCAACTCCATTTAGGACTGGGAAACAAACGCTAGTTTGCCTTACAAGAAACACAATCTGCTTTTGAGAAAAGAGCACTCTTCTACTCTACTGTGTTTCCTATGGGGTCCGAACAGTGAGCTTGCACAGAACAAATGAACTGTGCTTCCTACTCACATGGGCCATATCTAGTTCAACTCTGCTTAGGAAACTGACAAGTACAGTAGCTCCTCTTCAGTCAAATACACTGTACTTTCTGGGAACAGACTCAAGTGCTATTTGCACTGTGTATGGCAGTGGGAGTGCAATAGTGACTCTTCTTACCAGAAAACAACTCTTACTCCTAGGACCAGAAACTGCATGTGATTCAACTCCATTTAGGACTGGGAAACAAACGCTAGCTCGCCTTACAAGAAACATAATCTGCTTTTGAGAAAAGAGCACTCTTCTACTCTACTGTGTTTCCTGTATGGCCAGAACAGTGAGCTGACTCAGAACAAAAGAACTGTGCTTCCTACACACACGGGCCATATCTAGTTCAACTCTGCTTAGGAAACTGACAAGAACAGTAGCTCCTCTTCAGTCCAATTAACTGTACTTGCTGGAAACAGACACGAGTGCTATTTGCACTGTGTATGGCAATGGGAGCTCAATAGTGTCTTTCCTTTCCAGAAAACAACTCTTGCTCCTAGGACCAGAAACTGCATGTGATTCAACTCCATTTAAGACTGGGAAACAAACGCTAGCTCATCTTACAAGAAACATACTCTGCTTTTGAGAAAAGAGCACTCTTCTACTCTACCGGGTTTCCTATTGGGTCCGAACAGTGAGCTTGCTCAGAAAGAAGAACTGTGATTCCTACACACAAGGGCCATATCTAGTTCAACTCTGCTTATGAAACTGACAAGAACAGAAGCTCCTCTTCAGTCCAATACACTATACTTGCTGGGAACAGTCGTGACTGCTATTTGCACTGTGTATTGCAATGGGAGCACAATAGTGACTTTTTTTACCAGAAAACAATTCTTGCTACTAAGTCCAGAAACTGCATGGGTTTAACTCCATTTAGGACTGGGAAACAAATGCTAGCTCGCCTTACAAGAAACATCATCTGCTTTTGAGAAAAGAGCACTCTTCTACTCTACTGTGTTTCCTGTATGGCCAGAACAGTGAGCTTGCTCAGAACAAAAGAACTGTGCTTCCTACACACACGGGCCATATCTAGTTCAACAATGCTTAGGAAACTGACAAGAACAGTAGCTCCTCTTCAGTCCAATACACTGTACTTGCTGGAAGCAGAAGCTAGTGTTATTTGCACTGTGTATGGCAATGGGTGCGCAATAGTGACTCTCCTTAATAGAAAACAACTCTTGCTCGTAGGATCAGATCCTGCATGTGATTCAACTCCATTTAGGACTGGGAAACAAATGCTAGCTCGCCTTACAAGAAACACACTCTGCTTTTGAGAAAAGAGCACTCTTCTACTCTACTGTGTTTCCTATAGGGCCAGAAGAGAGAGCTTGCTCAGAACAAAAGAAGTGTTCTTCCTACACACACGGGCCATATCTAGTTCAACTCTGCTTAAGAAACTGACAAGAACAGTAGCTCCTCTTCAGTCCAATACACTGTACTTGCTGGGAACAGTGGCGAGTGCTATTTGCACTGTGTATGGCAATGGGAGCTCAATAGTGTCTTTCCTTACCAGAAAACAACTCTTGCTCATAGGACCAGAAACTGCATGTGATTCAACTCCATTTAGGAATGGGAAACAAACGCTAGCTCGCCTTACAAGAAACACACTCTGCTTTTGAGAAAAGGGCACTCTTCTACTCTACTGTGTTTCCTAGGCAGTCTGAAGAGTGAGCTTGCTCAGAACAAAAGAACTGTGCTTTCTACACACACGGGCTATATCGAGTTCAACTCTGCTTAGGAAACTGACAAGAAGAGTAGCTCCTCTCAGTTCAATGCACGGTACTTGCTGGGAGCAGACACGAGTGCTATTTGCACTGTGTATGACAATGGGAGCGTAATAGTGCCTCTTATTACCAGAAAACAACTCTTGCTTGTAGGACCAGAAACTGCATGTGATTCAACTCCATTTAGGACTGGGAAACAAATGCTAGCTCGCCTTAGAAGAAACACACTCTGCTTTTGAGAAAAGAGCACTCTTCTACTCTACCGGGTTTCCTATAGGGCCAAAACAGTGAGCTTGCTCAGAACAAAAGAACTGTGCTTCCTAAACACACGGGCCATATCTAGTTTAACTGTGCTTAAGAAACTGACAAGAACAGTAGCTCCTCTTCAGTCCAATACACTGTACTTGCTGGGAACAGACGCGAGAGCTATTTGCACTGTATATGGCAATGAGAACGCAATAGTGACTTTCCTTACCAGAAAACAACTCTTGCTCGTAGGACCAAAAACTGCATGGGATTCAACTCCATTTCAGACTGGGAAACAAAGGCTAGCTTGCCTTACAAGAAACACACTCTGCTTTTGAGAAAAGAGCACTCTTCTACTCTAGAGTGATTCCTATGGGGTCCGAACAGGGAGGTTGCTCAGAACAAAAGAACTGTGCTTCCTACACACACGGGCCATATCTAGTTCAACTCTGATTAAGAAACTGAGAAGAACAGTAGCTCATCTTCAGTCCAATACACTGTACTTGCTGGGAACAGACGAGAGTGCTATTTGCACTATGTATGGCAATGGGAGCGCAATAGTAACTTTCCTTACCAGAAAACAACTCTAGCTCGTAGGACCAAAAACTGCATGTGATTCAACTCCATTTAGGACTGGGAAACAAATGCTAGCTCGCCTTACAAGAAAAACACTCTGCTTTTGAGAAAAGAGCACTCTTCTACTCTACTGTGTTTCCTATAGGGACAAAACAGTGAGCTTGCTCAGAACAAAAGAACTGTGCTTCCTACACACGGTCATATCTAGTTCAATTCTGCTTATGAAACTGACAAGAACAGTAGATACTCTTCAGTCCCATACACTGTACTTGCTGGGAACAGACGCCAGTGCTATTTGCCCTGTGTATGAAAATGGGAGCACAATAGTGACTCTTCTTACCAGAACACAACTCTTGCTCGTAGGACCAGAAACTGGATGTGATTCAACTCTATTTAGGACTGGGAAACAAACGCTATCTCGACGTACAAGAAACACACTCTGCTTTTGAGAAAAGAGCACTCTTCTACTCTTCTGTGTTTCCTTTGGGGTCCAAACAGTGTGCTTGCTCAGAACAAAAGAACTGTGCTTCCTACACACACGGGCCATATCTAGTTCAACTCTGCTTAGGAAACTGACAAGAACAGTAGCTCCTCTTCAGTCCAATACACTGTACTTGCTGGAAGTAGACGCGAGTGCTATTTGGACTGTGTGTGGCAATGGGAGTGCAATAGTGACTCTTCTTACGGGAAAACAACTCTTGCTCGTACAAACAGAAACTGCTTGTGATTCAACTCCATTTAGGACTGGGAAACAAACACTAGCTCGCCTTACAAGAAACACACTCTGCTTTTGAGAAAAGATCACTCTTCTACTCTACTTTGTTTCCTATGGGGTCCGAACAGTGACCTTTCTAAGAAAAAAAAACTGTGCTTTCTACACACACGGCCATACCTAGTTCAATTCTGCTTAGGAAACTGAGAAGAACAGTAGATCCTCTTCAATCCAATACACTGTATAGGCTGGGAACAGACGCCAGTGCTATTTGCCCTGTGTAGGACAATGGGAGCGCAATAGTGACTCTTCTTACCAAAAAACAACTCTTGCTCGTAGGACAAGAAACTGCATGGGATTCAACTCCATTTAGGACTGGGAAACAAACGCTAGTTTGCCTTACAAGAAACACAATCTGCTTTTGAGAAAAGAGCACTCTTCTACTCTACTGTGTTTCCTATGGGGTCCGAACAGTGAGCTTGCACAGAACAAATGAACTGTGCTTCCTACTCACATGGGCCATATCTAGTTCAACTCTGCTTAGGAAACTGACAAGTACAGTAGCTCCTCTTCAGTCAAATACACTGTACTTTCTGGGAACAGACTCAAGTGCTATTTGCACTGTGTATGGCAGTGGGAGTGCAATAGTGACTCTTCTTACCAGAAAACAACTCTTACTCCTAGGACCAGAAACTGCATGTGATTCAACTCCATTTAGGACTGGGAAACAAACGCTAGCTCGCCTTACAAGAAACATAATCTGCTTTTGAGAAAAGAGCACTCTTCTACTCTACTGTGTTTCCTGTATGGCCAGAACAGTGAGCTGACTCAGAACAAAAGAACTGTGCTTCCTACACACACGGGCCATATCTAGTTCAACTCTGCTTAGGAAACTGACAAGAACAGTAGCTCCTCTTCAGTCCAATTAACTGTACTTGCTGGAAACAGACACGAGTGCTATTTGCACTGTGTATGGCAATGGGAGCTCAATAGTGTCTTTCCTTTCCAGAAAACAACTCTTGCTCCTAGGACCAGAAACTGCATGTGATTCAACTCCATTTAAGACTGGGAAACAAACGCTAGCTCATCTTACAAGAAACATACTCTGCTTTTGAGAAAAGAGCACTCTTCTACTCTACCGGGTTTCCTATTGGGTCCGAACAGTGAGCTTGCTCAGAAAGAAGAACTGTGATTCCTACACACAAGGGCCATATCTAGTTCAACTCTGCTTATGAAACTGACAAGAACAGAAGCTCCTCTTCAGTCCAATACACTATACTTGCTGGGAACAGTCGTGACTGCTATTTGCACTGTGTATTGCAATGGGAGCACAATAGTGACTTTTTTTACCAGAAAACAATTCTTGCTACTAAGTCCAGAAACTGCATGGGTTTAACTCCATTTAGGACTGGGAAACAAATGCTAGCTCGCCTTACAAGAAACATCATCTGCTTTTGAGAAAAGAGCACTCTTCTACTCTACTGTGTTTCCTGTATGGCCAGAACAGTGAGCTTGCTCAGAACAAAAGAACTGTGCTTCCTACACACACGGGCCATATCTAGTTCAACAATGCTTAGGAAACTGACAAGAACAGTAGCTCCTCTTCAGTCCAATACACTGTACTTGCTGGAAGCAGAAGCTAGTGTTATTTGCACTGTGTATGGCAATGGGTGCGCAATAGTGACTCTCCTTAATAGAAAACAACTCTTGCTCGTAGGATCAGATCCTGCATGTGATTCAACTCCATTTAGGACTGGGAAACAAATGCTAGCTCGCCTTACAAGAAACACACTCTGCTTTTGAGAAAAGAGCACTCTTCTACTCTACTGTGTTTCCTATAGGGCCAGAAGAGAGAGCTTGCTCAGAACAAAAGAAGTGTTCTTCCTACACACACGGGCCATATCTAGTTCAACTCTGCTTAAGAAACTGACAAGAACAGTAGCTCCTCTTCAGTCCAATACACTGTACTTGCTGGGAACAGTGGCGAGTGCTATTTGCACTGTGTATGGCAATGGGAGCTCAATAGTGTCTTTCCTTACCAGAAAACAACTCTTGCTCATAGGACCAGAAACTGCATGTGATTCAACTCCATTTAGGAATGGGAAACAAACGCTAGCTCGCCTTACAAGAAACACACTCTGCTTTTGAGAAAAGGGCACTCTTCTACTCTACTGTGTTTCCTAGGCAGTCTGAAGAGTGAGCTTGCTCAGAACAAAAGAACTGTGCTTTCTACACACACGGGCTATATCGAGTTCAACTCTGCTTAGGAAACTGACAAGAAGAGTAGCTCCTCTCAGTTCAATGCACGGTACTTGCTGGGAGCAGACACGAGTGCTATTTGCACTGTGTATGACAATGGGAGCGTAATAGTGCCTCTTATTACCAGAAAACAACTCTTGCTTGTAGGACCAGAAACTGCATGTGATTCAACTCCATTTAGGACTGGGAAACAAATGCTAGCTCGCCTTAGAAGAAACACACTCTGCTTTTGAGAAAAGAGCACTCTTCTACTCTACCGGGTTTCCTATAGGGCCAAAACAGTGAGCTTGCTCAGAACAAAAGAACTGTGCTTCCTAAACACACGGGCCATATCTAGTTTAACTGTGCTTAAGAAACTGACAAGAACAGTAGCTCCTCTTCAGTCCAATACACTGTACTTGCTGGGAACAGACGCGAGAGCTATTTGCACTGTATATGGCAATGAGAACGCAATAGTGACTTTCCTTACCAGAAAACAACTCTTGCTCGTAGGACCAAAAACTGCATGGGATTCAACTCCATTTCAGACTGGGAAACAAAGGCTAGCTTGCCTTACAAGAAACACACTCTGCTTTTGAGAAAAGAGCACTCTTCTACTCTAGAGTGATTCCTATGGGGTCCGAACAGGGAGGTTGCTCAGAACAAAAGAACTGTGCTTCCTACACACACGGGCCATATCTAGTTCAACTCTGATTAAGAAACTGAGAAGAACAGTAGCTCATCTTCAGTCCAATACACTGTACTTGCTGGGAACAGACGAGAGTGCTATTTGCACTATGTATGGCAATGGGAGCGCAATAGTAACTTTCCTTACCAGAAAACAACTCTAGCTCGTAGGACCAAAAACTGCATGTGATTCAACTCCATTTAGGACTGGGAAACAAATGCTAGCTCGCCTTACAAGAAAAACACTCTGCTTTTGAGAAAAGAGCACTCTTCTACTCTACTGTGTTTCCTATAGGGACAAAACAGTGAGCTTGCTCAGAACAAAAGAACTGTGCTTCCTACACACGGTCATATCTAGTTCAATTCTGCTTATGAAACTGACAAGAACAGTAGATACTCTTCAGTCCCATACACTGTACTTGCTGGGAACAGACGCCAGTGCTATTTGCCCTGTGTATGAAAATGGGAGCACAATAGTGACTCTTCTTACCAGAACACAACTCTTGCTCGTAGGACCAGAAACTGGATGTGATTCAACTCTATTTAGGACTGGGAAACAAACGCTAGCTCGCCTTACAAGAAACACACTCTGCTTTTGAGAAAAGATCACTCTTCTACTCTACTGTGTTTCCTATGGGGCCAGAATAGTGAGCTTGCTCAGAACAAAAGAACTGTGCTTCCTACACACACGGGCCATATCTAGTTCAATTCTGCTTAGGAAACTGACAAGAACAGTAGCTCCTCAGTCCAATACACTGTACTTGCTGAGAACAGACGCGAGTGCTGTTTGCACTGTGTATGGCAATGAGAACGCAATTGTGACTTTCCTTACCAGAAAACAACTCTTGCTCGTAGGACCAAAAACTGCATGGGATTCAACTTCATTTCAGACTGGGAAACAAAGGCTAGCTTGCCTTACAAGAAACACACTCTGCTTTTGAGAAAAGAGCACTCTTCTACTCTAGAGTGATTCCAATGGGGTCTGAACAGTGAGGTTGCTCAGAACAAAAGAACTGTGCTTCCTACACACACGGGCCATATCTAGTTCAACTCTGCTTAAGAAACTGAGAAGAACAGTAGCTCATCTTCAGTCCAATACACTGTACTTGCTGGGAACAGACGCGAGTGCTATTTGCCCTATGTATGGCAATGGGAGTGCAATAGTAACTTTCCTTACCAGAAAACAACTCTAGCTCGTAGGACCAAAAACTGCATGTGATTCAACTCCATTTAGGACTGGGAAAAAAATGCTAGCTCGCCTTACAAGAAAAACATTCTGCTTTTGAGAAAAGAGCACTCTTCTACTCTACTGTGTTTCCTATAGGGGCAAAACAGTGAGCTTGCTCAGAACAAAAGAACTGTGCTTCCTACACACACAGTCATATCTAGTTCAATTCTGCTTATGAAACTGACAAGAACAGTAGATACTCTTCAGTCCCATACACTGTACTTGCTGGGAACAGACGCCAGTGCTATTTGCCCTGTGTATGAAAATGGGGCACAATAGTGACTCTTCTTACCAGAACACAACTCTTGCTCGTAGGACCAGAAACTGGATGTGATTCAACTCTATTTAGGACTGGGAAACAAACGCTATCTCGACGTACAAGAAACACACTCTGCTTTTGAGAAAAGAGCACTCTTCTACTCTTCTGTGTTTCCTTTGGGGTCCAAACAGTGTGCTTGCTCAGAACAAAAGAACTGTGCTTCCTACACACACGGGCCATATCTAGTTCAACTCTGCTTAGGAAACTGACAAGAACAGTAGCTCCTCTTCAGTCCAATACACTGTACTTGCTGGAAGTAGACGCGAGTGCTATTTGGACTGTGTATGGCAATGGGAGTGCAATAGTGACTCTTCTTACGGGAAAACAACTCTTGCTCGTACGAACAGAAACTGCTTGTGATTCAACTCCATTTAGGACTGGGAAACAAACACTAGCTCGCCTTACAAGAAACACACTCTGCTTTTGAGAAAAGATCACTCTTCTACTCTACTTTGTTTCCTATGGGGTCCGAACAGTGACCTTTCTAAGAAAAAAAAACTGTGCTTTCTACACACACGGCCATACCTAGTTCAATTCTGCTTAGGAAACTGAGAAGAACAGTAGATCCTCTTCAATCCAATACACTGTATAGGCTGGGAACAGACGCCAGTGCTATTTGCCCTGTGTAGGACAATGGGAGCGCAATAGTGCCTCTTCTTACCAAAAAACAACTCTTGCTCGTAGGACAAGAAACTGCATGGGATTCAACTCCATTTAGGACTGGGAAACAAACGCTAGTTTGCCTTACAAGAAACACAATCTGCTTTTGAGAAAAGAGCACTCTTCTACTCTACTGTGTTTCCTATGGGGTCCGAACAGTGAGCTTGCACAGAACAAATGAACTGTGCTTCCTACTCACATGGGCCATATCTAGTTCAACTCTGCTTAGGAAACTGACAAGTACAGTAGCTCCTCTTCAGTCAAATACACTGTACTTTCTGGGAACAGACTCAAGTGCTATTTGCACTGTGTATGGCAATGGGAGTGCAATAGTGACTCTTCTTACCAGAAAAAAACTGTTGCTCGTAGGAATAGAAGCTGCATGTGATTCACCTCCATTTAGGACTGGGAAAGAAACACTAGCTCGCTTTACAAAAAACAAACTCTGCTTTTGAGAAAAGAGCACTCTTCTACTCTACTGTTTCCTACAGGGCCAGAACAGTGAGCTTGCTCAGAACAAAAGAAGTGTGCTTCCTACACACACGGGCCATATCTAGTTCAACTCTGCTTAGGAAACTGACAAGAACAGTAGCTCCTCTTCAGTCCAATTCACTATACTTGCTGGGAACAGACGCGAGTGCTATTTGCACTGTGTATGGCAATGGGAGCGCAATAGTGTCTTTCCTTACCAGAAAACAACTCTTACTCCTAGGACCAGAAACTGCATGTGATTCAACTCCATTTAGGACTGGGAAACAAACGCTAGCTCGCCTTACAAGAAACATAATCTGCTTTTGAGAAAAGAGCACTCTTCTACTCTACTGTGTTTCCTGTATGGCCTGAACAGTGAGCTGACTCAGAACAAAAGAACTGTGCTTCCTACACACACGGGCCATATCTAGTTCAACTCTGCTTAGGAAACTGACAAGAACAGTAGCTCCTCTTCAGTCCAATTAACTGTACTTGCTGGAAACAGACACGAGTGCTATTTGCACTGTGTATGGCAATGGGAGCTCAATTGTGTCTTTCCTTTCCAGAAAACAACTCTTGCTCCTAGGACCAGAAACTGCATGTGATTCAACTCCATTTAAGACTGGGAAACAAACGCTAGCTCATCTTACAAGAAACATACTCTGCTTTTGAGAAAAGAGCACTCTTCTACTCTACCGGGTTTCCTATTGGGTCCGAACAGTGAGCTTGCTCAGAAAGAAGAACTGTGATTCCTACACACAAGGGCCATATCTAGTTCAACTCTGCTTATGAAACTGACAAGAACAGAAGCTCCTCTTCAGTCCAATACACTATACTTGCTGGGAACATTCGTGACTGCTATTTGCACTGTGTATTGCAATGGGAGCACAATAGTGACTTTTTTTACCAGAAAACAATTCTTGCTACTAAGTCCAGAAACTGCTTGGGATTCAACTCCATTTAGGACTGGGAAACAAACGCTAGCTCGCCTTACAAGAAACACACTCTGCTTTTGACAAAAGAGCACTCTTCTACTCTACTGTGTTTCCTATAGGGCCAGAAGAGAGAGCTTGCTCAGAACAAAAGAAGTGTTCTTCCTACACACACGGGCCATATCTAGTTCAACTCTGCTTAAGAAACTGACAAGAACAGTAGCTCCTCTTCAGTCCAATACACTGTACTTGCTGGGAACAGTGGCGAGTGCTATTTGCACTGTGTATGGCAATGGGAGCTCAATAGTGTCTTTCCTTACCAGAAAAAAACTCTTGCTCGTAGGACCAGAAACTGCATGTGATTCAACTCCATTTAGGAATGGGAAACAAACGCTGGCTCGCCTTACAAGAAACACACTCTGCTTTTGAGAAAAGGGCACTCTTCTACTCTACTGTGTTTCCTATGCAGTCTGAAGAGTGAGCTTGCTCAGAACAAAAGAACTGTGCTTTCTACACACACGGGCTATATCGAGTTCAACTCTGCTTAGGAAACTGACAAGAACAGTAGCTCCTCTTCAGTCCAATACACTGTACTTGCTGAAAGCACAAACGAGTGCTATTTGCACTTTGTATGGCAATGGGAGCGCAATAGTGACTCTTCTTACCAGAAAACAACTCTTGCTTGTAGGACCAGATACTGCATGTGATTCTACTCCATTTATTACTGGGAAACAAACTCTAGCTCCCCTTACAAGAAACACACTCTGCTTTTGGAAAAGAGCACTCTTCTACTCTACTGTGTTTCCTATAGGGCCAAAACAGTGAGCTTGCTCAGAACAAAAGAACTGTGCTTCCTAAACACACGGGCCATATCTAGTTTAAGTGTGCTTAAGAAACTGACAAGAACAGTAGATACTCTTCAGTCCAATACACTGTACTTGCTGGGAACAGACGCCAGTGCTATTTGCCCTGTGTATGAAAATGGGAGCACAATAGTGACTCTTCTTACCAGAACACAACTCTTGCTTGTAGGACCAGAAACTGGATGTGATTCAACTCTATTTAGGACTGGGAAACAAACGCTAGCTCGCCTTACAAGAAACACACTCTGCTTTTGAGAAAAGATCACTCTTCTACTCTACTGTGTTTCCTATGGGGCCAGAATAGTGAGCTTGCTCAGAACAAAACAACTGTGCTTCCTACACACACGGGCCATATCTAGTTCAATTCTGCTTAGGAAACTGACAAGAACAGTAGCTCCTCAGTCCAATACACTGTACTTGCTGGGAACAGACGCCAGTGCTATTTGCCCTGTGTATGAAAATGGGAGCACAATAGTGACTCTTCTTACCAGAACACAACTCTTGCTTGTAGGACCAGAAACTGGATGTGATTCAACTCTATTTAGGACTGGGAAACAAACGCTAGCTCGCCTTACAAGAAACACACTCTGCTTTTGAGAAAAGATCACTCTTCTACTCTACTGTGTTTCCTATGGGGCCAGAATAGTGAGCTTGCTCAGAACAAAACAACTGTGCTTCCTACACACACGGGCCATATCTAGTTCAATTCTGCTTAGGAAACTGACAAGAACAGTAGCTCCTCAGTCCAATACACTGTACTTGCTGAGAACAGACGCGAGTGCTGTTTGCACTGTGTATGGCAATCGGAGCGCAATAGTGACTTTCCTTACCAGAAAACAACTCTTGCTCATAGGATCAAAAACTGCATGTGATTCAACTCCTTTTAGGACTGGGAAACAAACGCTTGCTCGCCTTAGGAGAAACACATTCTGCTTTTCAGAAAAGATCACTCTTCTACTCTACTGTGTTTTTTATAGGGCCAGAACAATAAGCTTACTCAGAACAAAAGAACTGTGGTTCCTACACACACGGGCCATATCTAGTTCAACTCTGCTTAGAAAACTGACAAGAACAGTAGCTCCTCTTCAGTCCAATACACTGTACTTGCTGGGAACTGACATGAGTGCTATTTGCACTGTGTATTGCAATGGGAGCACAATAGTGACTCTTCTTACCAGAAAACAACTCTTGCACCTAGGACCAGATAGTGCACGTGATTCAACTCCATTTAGGACTGGGAAGCAAACGCTAGCTTGCCTTACAAGAAACACACTCTGATTTTGTAAAAGAGAACTCTTCTACTCTACTGTGTTTCCTATAGAGCCAGAACAGTGAGCTTGCTCAGAACAAAAGAAGTGTGCTTCCTACACACACGGGCCATATCTAGTTCAACTCTGCTTAGGAAACTGACAAGAACAGTAGCTCCTGTTCAGTCCAATACACTGTACTTGCTGGAAGTAGACGCGAGTGCTATTTGGACTGTGTATGGCAATGGGAGTGCAATAGTTACTCTTCTTACGGGAAAACAACTCTTGCTCGTACGAACAGAAACTGCTTGTGATTCAACTCCATTTAGGACTGGGAAACAAACACTAGCTCGCCTTACAAGAAACACACTCTGCTTTTGAGAAAAGAGCACTCTTCTACTCTACTGTGTTTCCTATGGGGTCCGAACAGTGACCTTTCTAAGAAAAAAAAACTGTGCTTTCTACACACATGGCCATACCTAGTTCAATTCTGCTTAGGAAACTGAGAAGAACAGTAGATCCTCTTCAATCCAATACACTGTATAGGCTGGGAACAGACGCCAGTGCTATTTGCCCTGTGTAGGACAATGGGAGCACAATAGTGACTCTTCTTACCAAAAAACAACTCTTGCTTGTAGGACAAGAAACTGCATGGGATTCAACTCCATTTAGACTGGGAAACAAACGCTAGTTTGCCTTACAAGAAACACAATCTGCTTTTGAGAAAAGAGCACTCTTCTACTCTACTGTGTTTCCTATGGTGTCCGAACAGTGAGCTTGCACAGAACAAATGAACTGTGCTTCCTACTCACATGGGCCATATCTAGTTCAACTCTGCTTAGGAAACTGACAAGTACAGTAGCTCCTCTTCAGTCCAATACACTGTACTTTCTGGGAACAGACTCAAGTGCTATTTGCACTGTGTATGGCAATGGGAGTGCAATAGTGACTCTTCTTAACAAAAAAAAACTGTTGCTCGTAGGAATAGAAGCTGCATGTGATTCACCTCCATTTAGGACTGGGAAAGAAACACTAGCTCGCTTTACAAAAAACAAACTCTGCTTTTGAGAAAAGAGTACTCTTCTACTCTACTGTGTTTCCTACAGGGCCAGAACAGTGAGCTTGCACAGAACAAATGAACTGTGCTTCCTACACACACGGGCCATATCTAGTTCAACTCTGCTTAGGAAACTGACAAGAACAGTAGCTCCTCTTCAGTCCAATTCACTATACTTGCTGGGAACAGACGCGAGTGCTATTTGCACTGTGCATGGCAATGGGAGCACAATAGTGACTCTTCTTACCAGAAAACAACTCTTGCTCGTAGGACCAGAAACTGCATGGGATTCAACTCCATTTAGGACTGGGAAACAAACGCTAGCTCTCTTTACAAGAAACACACTCTGCTTTTGAGAAAAGAGCACTCATTTACTCTACTGTGTTTCCTTTGGGGTCCAAACAGTGAGCTTGCTCAGAACAAAAGAACTCTGCTTCCTACACACACGGGCCATATCTAGTTCAACTCTGCTTAGGAAACTGACAAGAACAGCAGCTCCTCTTCAGTCCCATACACTGTCCTGCTGGGAACAGACGCCAGTGCTATTTGCCCTTTGTATGACAATGGGAGTGAAATAGTGACGCTTCTTACCACAAGACAACTCTTGCTCGTAGGACCAGAAACTGCATGTGATTCAACTCCATTTAGGACTGGGAAACAAACGCTAGCCTGCCTTAAAAGAAACACTCTCCGCTTTTGAGAAAAGAGCACTCTTCTACTCTACTGTGTTTCCTATATGGCCAGAATAGTGAGCTTGCTCAGAACAAAAGAACTGTGTTTCCTACACACACGAGCTATATCTAGTTCAACTCTGCTTAGGAAACTGACAAGAACAGTACCTCCTCTTCAGTCCAATACACTGTACATGCTGGGAACAGACGCCAGTGTTATTTGCCCTGTATATGACAATGGGAGCGCAATAGTGACTCTTCTTACCAGAAAACAACTCTTGCTCGTAGAACCAGAAACTGCATGGGATTCAACTCCATTTCAGACTGGGAAACAAATTTTAGCTTGCCTTACAAGAAACACACTCTGCTTTTGAGAAAAGAGCACTCTTCTACTCTAATGTATTTCCTTTGGGGTCCGAACAGTGAGCTTGCTCAGAACAAAAGAACTGTGCTTCCTACACACATGGGCCATATCTAGTTCAACTCTGCTTAGGAAACTGACAAGAACAGTAGCTCCTCTTCAGTCCAATACACTGTACTTGAAGGGAACAGACACGAGTTATTTGCACTGTGTGTGGCAATGGGAGGGCAATAGTGACTTTCCTTACCAGAAAACAACTCTTGCTCGTAGGACCAAAAACTGCATGTGATTCAACTCCATTTAGGACTGGGAAACAAATGCTAGCTTGCCTTACAAGAAAAACACTCTCCTTTTGAGAAAAGAGCACTCTTCTACTCTACTGGGTTTCCTATAGGGCCAGAACAGTGAGCATGCTCAGAACAAAAGAACTGTGCTTCCTACACACACGGCCATATCTAGTTCAATTCTGCTAAGAAAACTGACAAGAACAGTAGATCCTCTTCAGTTCCATACACTGTACTTGCTGGGAACAGACGCCAGGGCTATTTGCCCTGTGTATGACAATGGGAGCGCAATAGTGATTCTTCTTACCAGAAAACAGCTCTTGCTCGTAGGACCAGAAACTACATGTGATTCAACTCCATTTAGGACTGGGAAACAAACGCTAGCTCGCCTTACAAGAAACACACTCTGCATTTGTGAAAAGATCACTCTTCTCCTCTACTATGTTTCCTATAGGGCCAGAATAGTGAGCTTGCTCAGAAAAAAAGAACTGTGTTTCCTACACACACGGCCATATCTAGTTCAACTCTGCTTAGGAAACTGACAAGAACAGTACCTCCTCTTCAGTCCAATACACTGTACATGCTGGGAATAGACGCCAGTGTTATTTGCCCTGTGTATGACAATGGGAGCGCAATAGTGACTCTTCTTTCCAGAAAACAACTCTTGCTCGTAGGACCAGAAACTGCATGGGATTCAACTCCATTTATGACTAGGGAACAAACGCTAGCTCGCCTTACAGAAACACACTCTGCTTTTGAGAAAAGATCACTCTTCTACTCTACTGTGTTTCCCATGGGGCCAGAATAGTGAGCTTGCTCAGAACAAAACAACTGTGCTTCCTACACACACGGGCCATATCTAGTTCAATTCTGCTTAGGAAACTGACAAGAACAGTAGCTCCTCAGTCCAATACACTGTACTTGCTGAGAACAGACGAAGTGCTATTTGCACTGTGTATGGCAATCGGAGCGCAATAGTGACTTTCCTTACCAGAAAACAACTCTTGCTCATAGGATCAAAAACTGCATGTGATTCAACTCCTTTTAGGACTGGGAAACAAACGGTAGTTTGCCTTACAAGAAACACACTCTGCTTTTGAGAAAAGAGCACTCATCTTCTCTACTGGGTTTCCTATAAGGCCAGAACAGTGAGCATGCTCAGAACAAAAGAACTGTGCTTCCGACACACACGGGCCATATCTAGTTCAACTCTGCTTAGGAAACTGACAAGAACAGTAGATCCTCCTCAGTCCAATACACTGTACATGCTGGGAACAGACGCCAGTGATATTTGCCCTGTGTATGACAATGGGAGCGCAATAGTGACTCTTCTTACCAGAAAAAACTCTTGCTCATAGGACCAGAAACTGCATGTGATTAAACTCCATTTAGTACTGAGAAACAAACACTAGCTCGCCTTACAAGAAACACACTCTGCTGTTGAGAAAAGAGCACTCTTCTACTCTACTGTGTTTCCTATGGGGTCCGAACAGTGAGCTTGCTCTGAACAAAAGAACTGTGCTTCCTACACACATGGGCCATATCTAGTTCAACTCTGCTTAGGAAACTGACAAGAACAGTAGCTCCTCTTCAGTCCAATACACTGTACTTGATGGGAACAGACGCGAGTCCTATTTGCACTGTGTGTGGCAATGGGAGGGCAATAGTGACTTTCCTTACCAGAAAACAACTCTTGCTCGTAGGACGAAAAACTGCATGTGATTCAACTCCATTTAGGACTTGGAAAGAAATGCTAGCTCGCCTTACAAGAAACACACTCTGCTTTTGAGAATAGAGCACTCTTCTACTCTACTGTGTTTCCTTTAGGGCCAGAACAGTGAGCATGCTCAAAACAAAAGAACTGTGCTTCCTACACACACGGCCATATCTAGTTCAATTCTGCTTAGGAAACTGACAAGAACAGTAGGTCCTCTTCAGTTCCATACACTGTACTTGCTGGGAACAGACGCCAGTGCTATTTGCCCTGTGTATGACAATGGGAGCGCAATAGTGACTCTTCTAACCAGAAAACAACTCTTGCTCATAGGACCAGAAACTGCATGTGATTCAACTCCATTTAGGACTGGGCAATAAACACTAGCTCGCCTTACAAGAAACACACTCTGCTTTTGAGGAAAGAGCACTCTTCTACTCTACTGTGTTTCCTATAGGGCCTGAATATTGAGCTTGCTCAGAACAAAAGAACTGTGCTTCCTATACACATGGGCCATATCTAGTTCAACTCTGCTTAGGAAACTGACAAGAACAGTAGCTCCTCTTCAGTCCAATACACTGTACATGCTGGGAACAGACGCCAGTGCGATTTGCCTTGTGTATGACAATGGGAGCGCAATAGTGATTCTTCTTACCAGAAAACAACTCTTGCTCGTAGGACCAGAAACTACATGTGATTCAAATCCATGTAGGACTGGAAAACAAACGCAAGCTCGCCTTACAAGAAACACACTCTTCTTTTGTGAACAGATCACTATCTACTCTACTATGTTTCCTATAAGGGACAGAACAGTGAGCTTGCTCAGAACAAAAGAACTGAGCTTCCTACACACAGAAGCCATATCTAGTTCAACTCTGCTTAGGAAACTGACAAGAACAGTAGCTCCTCTACTGTACAATACACTGTACTTGCTGGGAACAGACGCGAGTGCTATTTGAACTGTATATGGCAATGGGAGCGCAATAGTGACTCTTCTTACCAGAAAACAACTCTTGCTCGTAGTACCATAAACTGCATGGGATTCAACTCCATTTAGGACTGTGAAACAAACGCTAGCTCGCCTTACAAGAAACACACTCTGCTTTTGATAAAGAGCACTCTTCTACTCTACTGTTTCCTATAGGGCCAGAACAGTGAGCTTGCTCAGAACAAAAGAACTGTGCTTCCTACAGACACGGCGATATTCAGTTCAATTTTGCTTAGGAAACTGACAAGAACAGTAGATCCTCTTCAGTCCAATACACTGTACTTGCTGGAAACACACACGAGTGCTATTTGCACTGTATATGGCAATTGGAGCGCAATAGTGAATCTTCTTACCAGAAAACAACTCTTGCTCGTAGGACCAGAAACTGCATGGTATTCCACTCCATTTTAGAATGGGAAACAAACGCTAGCTAGCCTTACATGAAACACACTCTGCTTTCGAGAAAAGAGCACTCTTCTAATCTACTGGGTTTTCTTTGGGGTCCAAACAGTGAGCTTGCTCAGAACAATAAAACTGTGCTTCCTACACACACGGGCCATATCTAGTTCAACTCTGCTTAGGAAACTGACAAGATCAGTAGCTCCTCTTCAGTCCGATACACTGTACTTGCTCGAAACAGACGCCAGTGCTATTTGCCCTGTGTATGACAATAAGAGCGCAATAGTGACTCTTCTTACCAGAAAACAACTCTTGCTTGTATGACCAGAAACTGCATGGGATTCAACTCCATTTCAGACTGGGAAACAAACGCTTGCTCGCCTTACAAGAAACACACTCTGCTTTTGAGAAAAGAGCACTCTTCTACTCTACTGTGTTTCCTTTGGGGCCCAAACAGTGAGCTTGCTCAGAACAAAAGAACTGTGCTTCCTACACACACGGGCCATATCTAGTTCAACTCTTCTTAGGAAACTGACAAGAACAGCAGCTGCTCTTCAGTCCCATACACTGTCCTGCTGGGAACAGACACCAGTGCTATTTGCCCTTTGTATGACAATGGGAGTGCAATAGTGACGCTTCCTACCATAAGACAACTCTTGCTCGTAGGACCAGAAACTGCATGTGATTCAACTCCATTTAGGACTGGGAAACAAACGTTAGCTCGCCTTAAAAGAAAAACTCTCTGCTTTTGAGAAAAGAGCACTCTTCTACTCTACTGTTTTTCCTATATGGCCAGAATAGTGAGCTTGCTCAGAACAAAAGAACTGTGCTTCCTAAACACACGAGCTATATCTAGTTCAACTCTGCTTAGGAAACTGACAAGAACAGTAGCTCCTTTTCATTCCAATACACTGTACTTCCAGGGAAAAGACGCCAGTGCTATTTGCCCTGTGTATGACAATGGGAGCTCAATAGTGACTCTTCTTACCAAAAAAAACTCTTGCTCGTAGGACCAGAGACTGCATGTGATTCAACTCCATTTAGGACTGGGAAACAAACGCTAGATTGCCTTACAAGAAACACACTCTGCTTTTGAGAAAAGAGCGCTCTTCTACTCTACTGTGTTTCCTATAGGGCCAGAATAGTGAGCTTGCTCAGAACAAAAGAAATGTTCTTCCTACACACACGGGCTATATCCACTTCAACTCTGCTTAGGAAACTGATAAGAACAGTACCTCCTCTTCAGTACAATACACTGTACATGTTGGGAACAGACACCACTGCTGTTTGCCCTGTGTATGACAATGGGAGCGCAATAGTGACTCTTCTTACCAGAAAACAACTCTTGCTCGTAGCACGAGAAACTGCATGGGATTCAACTCCATTTCAGACTGGGAAACAAATGCTAGCTCGCCTTACAAGAAACACACTCTGCTTTTGAGAAAAGATCACTCTTCTACTCTACTGTGTTTCCTTTGGGGTCCGAACAGTGACCTTGCTCAGAACAAAAAAACTGTGCTTCCTATACACACGACCCATATCTTGTTCAACTCTGCTTAGGAAACTGACAAGAACAGTAGCTCCTCTTCAGTCCAATACACTGTACTTGCTGGGAACAGACGCGAGTGCTAATTGCACTGTATATGGCAATTGGAGCGCAATAGTAACTCTTCTTACCAGAAAACAACTCTTGCTCGTAGGACCAGAAACTGCATGGGATTCAACTCCATTTAGGACTGGGAAACAAACGCTAGCTCGCCTTACAAGAAACACACTCTGCTTTTGAGAAAAGAGCACTCTTCTACTCTACTGTGTTTCCTTTGGGGTCCAAACAGTCAGCTTGCTCAGAACAAAAGAACTGTGCTTCCTACACACACGGGCCATATCTAGTTCAACTCTGCTTAGGAAACTGACAAGAATAGTAGATCCTCTTCAGTACCATACACTCTTTTGCTGGGAACAGACGCCAGTGCTTTTTGCCCTTAGTATGACAATGGGAGTGCAATAGTGACGCTTCTTACCAGAAGACAACTCTTGCTCGTAGGACCAGAAACTGCATGTCATTCAACTCCATTTAGGACTGGGAAACAAACGCTAGCTTGCCTTACAAGAAACACACTCTGCTTTTGAGAAAAGAGGACTCTTCTACTCTACTCTGTTTCCTTTAGGGTCAGAATAGTGAGCTTGCTCAGAACAAAAGAACTGTGCTTCCTACACACACGGGCTATATCTAGTTCAACTCTGCTTAGGAAACTGACAAGAACAGTAGCTCCTCTTCAGTCTAATACACTGTACTTGCTGGGAACAGACGCCAGTGCTATTTGCCCTGTGTATGACAATGGGAGCTCAATAGTTACTCTTCTTACCAAAAAAAACTCTTGCTCGTAGGATCAGAAACAGCATGTGATTCAACTCCATTTAGGACTGGGAAACAAACCCTAGCTCGCCTTACAAGAAACACACTCTGCTTTTGAGAAAAGAGCACTCTTCTACTCTACTTGGTTTCCTATAGGGCCAGAATAGTGAGCTTGCTCAGAAAAGAAGAACTGTGCTTCCTACACACACGGCTATATCTAGTTCAACTCTGCTTAGGAAACTGACAAGAACAGTAGCTCCTCTTCAGTCCAATACACTGTACTTGCTGGGAACAGACGCGAGTGCTATTTGCACTGTATATGGCAATGGGAGCACAATAGAGACTCTCCTTACCAGAAAACAACTCTTGCTCATAGGACCAGAAATTGCATGTGATTCAACTCCACTTAGGACTGGGAAACAAATGCTAGCTCGCCTTACAAGAAACACACTCTTCTTTTGAGAATAGAGCTCTCTTCTACTCTTTGTGTTTCCTTTGGTGTCCAAACATTGAGCTTGCTCAGAACAAAAGAACTGTGCTTCCTACACACACGGGCCATATCTAGTTCAACTCTGCTTAGGAAAGTGACAAGAACAGTAGCTCCTCTTCAGTCCAATACACTGTACTTGCTGGGAACAGACGCGAGTGCTATTTGCACTGTATATGGCAATTGGAGCGCAGTAGTGACTCTTCTTACCAGAAAACAACTCTTGCTCGTATGACCAAAAACTACATGTTAATCAACACCATTTCAGACTGGGAAACAAACGCGAGTTCACCTTACAAGAAACACACTCTGCTTTTGACAAAAGAGCACTCTTCTACTCTAATGTGTTTCCTATGGGGTGCAAACAGTGAGCTTGCTCAGAAAAAAAGAACTGTGCTTCCTAAACACACTGCCATATCTAGTTCAATTCTGCTTAGGAACCTGACAAAAACAGTAGATCCTCTTCAGTCCAATACACTGTCCATGCTGGGAACAGACGCCAGTGCTATTTGCCCTGTGTATGACAATGGGAGCGCAATAGTGTCTCTTCTTACCAGAAAACATCTCTTGCTCGTAGGACCAGAAACTGCATGTGATTCAACTCCATTTAGGACTGCGAAACAAATGCTAGCTCGCAACAAGAAACACACTCTGCTTTTGAGAAAAGAGCACTCTTCTACTCTACTGTGTTTCCTATAGGGCCAGAATAGTGAGCTTGCTCAGAACAAAAGAACTGTGCTTCCTACACACATGGACTATATCTAGTTCAACTCTGCTTAGGAAACTGACAAGAACAGTAGCTCCTCTTCATTCCAATACACTGTACTTGCTGGGAAAAGACGCCAGTGCTATTTGCTCTGTGTATGTCAATGGGAGCTCAATAGTGACTCTTCTTACCAAAAAAAACTCTGGCTCGTAGGACCAGAAACTGCATGTGATTCAACTCCATTTAGGACTGGGGAACAAACGCTAGCTCGCCTCACAAGAAACATACTCTGCTTTTGAGAAAAGAGCACTCATCTTCTCTACTCTGTTTCCTATAGGGCCAGAACAGTAAGCTTTCTCAGAACAAAAGAACTGTGCTTCCTACACACACGGGCCATATCTAGTTCAACTTTGGTTAGGAAACTGACAAGAACAGTAGCTCCTCTTCAGTTCAATACACTGTACTTGCTGGGAACAGACGCAAGTGCTATTTGTACTGTGTATGTCAATGGGAGCGCAGTAATGACTCTTCTTACCAGAAAACAACTCTTGCTCGTATGACCAAAAACTACATGTTAATCAACACCATTTAAGACTGGGAAACAAACGCGAGTTCACCTTACAAGAAACACACTCTGCTTTTGACAAAAGAGCACTCTTCTACTCTACTGTGTTTCCTATGGGGTGCAAACAGTGAGCTTGCTCAGAAAAAAAGAACTGTGCTTCCTAAACACACTGCCATATCTAGTTCAATTCTGCTTAGGAACCTGACAAAAACAGTAGATCCTCTTCAGTCCAATACACTGTCCATGCTGGGAACAGACGCCAGTGCTATTTGCCCTGTGTATGACAATGGGAGCGCAATAGCAACTCTTCTTACCAGAAAACAACTCTTGCTCATAGGACCAGAAACTGCATGTGATTCAACTCCATTTAGGACTGGGAAACAAACGCGAGCTCGCCGTACAAGAAGCACACTCTGCTTTTGAGAAAAGACCACTCTTCTACTCTTCTATGTTTCCTATGGGGTCCGAACAGTGAGCTTGCTCAGAACAAAAGAACTGTGCTTCCTACACACACGGGCCATATCTAGTTTAACTCTGCTTAGGAAACTGACAAGAACAGTAGATTCTCTTCAGTCCAGTACACTGTAATTGCTGGGAACAGACGCGAGTGCTATTTGCACTGTGTATGGCAATGGGAGCGCTATAGTGACTTTCCTTACCAGAAAACAACTCTTGCTCATAGGACAAGAAACTGCATGTGGTTCAACTCCATTTAGGACTGGGAAACAAACGCTAGCTCGCCTTACAAGAAACACACTCTGCTTTTGAGAAAAGAGCAGTCTTCTATTCAACTGTGTTTCCTTTAGGGCCAGAAAAGTCAGGTTGCTCAGAACAAAAGAACTGTGCTTCCTACACACAGGGGCCATATCTAGTTCAACTCTGCTTAGGAAACTGACAAGAACAGTAGCTCCTCTTCAGTCCAATACACTGTATATGCTGGGAACAGACGCCAGTGCTTTTTGCCCTGTGCATGTCAATGGGAGCGCAATAGTGACTCTTCTTCCCCGAAAACAACTCTTGCTCGAGGGCCGGAAACTGCATGTGATTCAACTCCATGTGATTCAACTCCATTTAAGACTGGGAAACTAATGCTAGCTTGCCTTACAAGAAACACACTCTGCTTTTTGAGAAACGAGCACTCTTCTACTCTACTGTGTTTCCTATGGGGTCCGAACAGTGAGCTTGCTCAGAACAAAAGAACTGTGCTTCCTACACACACAGCCAAATTTAGTTCAATTCTGCTTAGGAACCTGACAAGAACAGTAGATCTTCTTCAGTCCAATACACTGTACATGCTGGGAACAGACGCCAGTGCTATTTGCCCTGTGTATGACAATGGGAGCGCAATAATGACTCTTCTTACCAGAAAACAACTCTTGCTTGTAGGACCAGAAACTGCATGTGATTCAACTCCATTTAGGACTGGGAAATAAACGCGAGCTCGCTGTACAAGAAACACACTCTGCTTTTGAGAAAAGAGCACTCTTCTACTCTTCTGTGTTTCCTCTGGGGTCCGAACAGTGAGCTTGCTCAGAACAAAAGAACTGTGCTTCCTACACACACGGGCCATATCTAGTTCATCTCTGCTTAGGAAAGTGACAAGAACAGTAGCTCCTCTTCAGTCCAATACACTGTACTTGCTGGGAACAGACGCGAGTGCTATTTGCACTGTATATGGCAATTGGAGCGCAGTAGTGACTCTTCTTACCAGAAAACAACTCTTGCTCGTATGACCAAAAACTACATGTTAATCAACACCATTTCAGACTGGGAAACAAACGCGAGTTCACCTTACAAGAAACACACTCTGCTTTTGACAAAAGAGCACTCTTCTACTCTAATGTGTTTCCTATGGGGTGCAAACAGTGAGCTTGCTCAGAAAAAAAGAACTGTGCTTCCTAAACACACTGCCATATCTAGTTCAATTCTGCTTAGGAACCTGACAAAAACAGTAGATCCTCTTCAGTCCAATACACTGTCCATGCTGGGAACAGACGCCAGTGCTATTTGCCCTGTGTATGACAATGGGAGCGCAATAGTGTCTCTTCTTACCAGAAAACATCTCTTGCTCGTAGGACCAGAAACTGCATGTGATTCAACTCCATTTAGGACTGCGAAACAAATGCTAGCTCGCAACAAGAAACACACTCTGCTTTTGAGAAAAGAGCACTCTTCTACTCTACTGTGTTTCCTATAGGGCCAGAATAGTGAGCTTGCTCAGAACAAAAGAACTGTGCTTCCTACACACATGGACTATATCTAGTTCAACTCTGCTTAGGAAACTGACAAGAACAGTAGCTCCTCTTCATTCCAATACACTGTACTTGCTGGGAAAAGACGCCAGTGCTATTTGCTCTGTGTATGTCAATGGGAGCTCAATAGTGACTCTTCTTACCAAAAAAAACTCTGGCTCGTAGGACCAGAAACTGCATGTGATTCAACTCCATTTAGGACTGGGGAACAAACGCTAGCTCGCCTCACAAGAAACATACTCTGCTTTTGAGAAAAGAGCACTCATCTTCTCTACTCTGTTTCCTATAGGGCCAGAACAGTAAGCTTTCTCAGAACAAAAGAACTGTGCTTCCTACACACACGGGCCATATCTAGTTCAACTTTGGTTAGGAAACTGACAAGAACAGTAGCTCCTCTTCAGTTCAATACACTGTACTTGCTGGGAACAGACGCAAGTGCTATTTGTACTGTGTATGTCAATGGGAGCGCAGTAATGACTCTTCTTACCAGAAAACAACTCTTGCTCGTATGACCAAAAACTACATGTTAATCAACACCATTTAAGACTGGGAAACAAACGCGAGTTCACCTTACAAGAAACACACTCTGCTTTTGACAAAAGAGCACTCTTCTACTCTACTGTGTTTCCTATGGGGTGCAAACAGTGAGCTTGCTCAGAAAAAAAGAACTGTGCTTCCTAAACACACTGCCATATCTAGTTCAATTCTGCTTAGGAACCTGACAAAAACAGTAGATCCTCTTCAGTCCAATACACTGTCCATGCTGGGAACAGACGCCAGTGCTATTTGCCCTGTGTATGACAATGGGAGCGCAATAGCAACTCTTCTTACCAGAAAACAACTCTTGCTCATAGGACCAGAAACTGCATGTGATTCAACTCCATTTAGGACTGGGAAACAAACGCGAGCTCGCCGTACAAGAAGCACACTCTGCTTTTGAGAAAAGACCACTCTTCTACTCTTCTATGTTTCCTATGGGGTCCGAACAGTGAGCTTGCTCAGAACAAAAGAACTGTGCTTCCTACACACACGGGCCATATCTAGTTTAACTCTGCTTAGGAAACTGACAAGAACAGTAGATTCTCTTCAGTCCAGTACACTGTAATTGCTGGGAACAGACGCGAGTGCTATTTGCACTGTGTATGGCAATGGGAGCGCTATAGTGACTTTCCTTACCAGAAAACAACTCTTGCTCATAGGACAAGAAACTGCATGTGGTTCAACTCCATTTAGGACTGGGAAACAAACGCTAGCTCGCCTTACAAGAAACACACTCTGCTTTAGAGAAAAGAGCACTCTTCTACTCTACTGTGTTTCTTATGGGTTCGAACAGTGAGCTTGCTCAGTACAAAAGAACTGAGCTTCCTACACACACGGGCCATATCTAGTTTAACTCTGCTTAGGAAACTGATAAGAACAGTAGATTCTCTTCAGTCCAGTACACTGTACTTGCTGGGAACAGACGCGAGTGCTATTTGCACTGTGTATGGCAATGGGAGCGCAATAGTGACTTTCCTTACCAGAAAACAACTCTTGCTCATACGACCAGAAACTGCATGTGGTTCAACTCCATTTAGGACTGGGAAACAAACGCTAGCTCGCCTTACAAGAAACACACTCTGCTTTTGAGAAAAGAACAGTCTTCTACTCTACTGTCTTTCCTTTAGGGCCAGAACAGTCAGGATGCTCAGAACAAAAGAACAGTGCTTCCTACACACAGGGGCCATATCTAGTTCAACTCTGTTTAGGAAACTGACAGGAACAGTAGCTCCTCTTCAGTCCAATACACTGTATATGCTGGGAACAGACGCCAGTGCTATTTGCCTTGTTCATGTCAATGGGAGCACAATAGTGACTCTTCTTCCCCAAAAACAACTCTTGCTCGTATGACCAAAAACTACATGTTAATCAACTCCATTTAAGACTGGGAAACAAACGCAAGTTCACCTTACAAGAAACACACTCTGCTTTTTGAGAAACGAGCACTCTTCTACTCTACTGTGTTTCCTATGGGGTCCGAAAAGTGAGCTTGCTCAGAACAAAAGAACTGTGCTTCCTACACACACGGCCAATTTTAGTTCAATTCTGCTTTGGAACCTGTCAAGAACAGTAGATCTTCTTCAGTCCAATACACTGTACATGCTGGGAACAGACGCCAGTGCTATTTGCCCTGTGTATGACAATGGGAGCGCAATAATTACTCTTTTTACCAGAAAACAACTCTTGCTTGTAGGACCAGAAACTGCATGTGATTCAACTCCATTTAGGACTGGGAAACAAACGCCAGCTCGCTGTACAAGAAACACACTCTGCTTTAGCGAAAAGAGCACTCTTCTACTCTACTGTGTTTCCTATAGAGCCAGAACAGTGAGCTTGCTCAGAACATAAGAACTGTGCTTCCTACAAACACGGGTCATATCTACTTCAACTCTGCTTAGGAAACTGACAAGAACAGTATCTCCTCTTCAGTCCAATACACTGTACTTGCTGGGAACAGACACGAGTGCTATTTGCACTGTGTATGGCAATTGGAGCACAATAGTGACTCTTCTTACCAGAAAACAACTCTTGCTTGTA
>NW_026735797.1:0-100211 GCF_949786415.1 Peromyscus eremicus | reverse complement strand
AGAGGGCTCTTTTCTCAAAAGCAGAGTGTATTTCTTGTAAGGCGAGCTAGCGTTTGTTTCCCAGTTCTATATGGAGTTGAATCACATGCAGTTTTTGGTCTTACGAGCAACAGTTGTTTTCTGGTAAGGAAAGTCACTATTGTGCTCCCATTGCCATACACAGTGCAAATAGCACTCGCGTCTGTTCCCAGCAAGTACAGTGTATTGGACTAAATAGCAGCTACTGTTCTTGTCAGTTTCCTAAGCAGAGTTGAACTAGATATGGTCGGTGTGTGTAGGAAGCACAGTTCTTTTGTTCTGAGCAAGCTAACTGTTTGGACCCCATAGGAAACACAGTAGAGTAGAAGAGTGCTCTTTTCTCAAAAGCAGAGTGTGTTTCTTGTAAGGCGAGCTAGCGTTTGTTTCCAAGTCCTAAATGGAGTTGAATCCCATGCAGTTTCTGGTCCTATTGTCAAGAGTTGTTTTATGGTAAGAATAGTAAATATTGCGCTGCCATTGCCATACACAGGACAAATAGCACTGGAGTCTGTTCCCAGCAAGTACAGTGTACTGTACTGAAGAGGAGCTACTGTTCTTGTCAGGTTCCTAAGCAGAATTGAACTAGATATGGCCGTGTGTGTAGGAAGCACAGTTCTTTTGGTTTGAGCAAGTTCACTGTTCGGACCTCTTAGGAAACACAATAGAGTAGAAGAGTGCTTTTTTCTCTAAATCAGAGTGTGTTTCTTGTAAGGCGAGCTAGCTTTTGTTTTCCAGTCCTAAATGGAGTTGCATCACATGCAGTTTCTGGTCCTACGAGCAAGAGTTGTTTTCTGGTAAGAAGAGTCACTATTGTGCTGCCATTGCCATACACAGTGCAAATAGCACTGGCGTCTGTTCCCAGCAAGTACAGTGTATTGGACTGAAGAGGATCTACTGTTCTTGTCAGGTTCCTAAGCAGAATTGAACTAGATATGGCCGTGTGTGTAGGAAGCACAGTTCTTTTGTTCTGAGCAGCTCACTGTTCGGACACCATAGGAAACACAGTAGAGAAGAAGAGTGCTCTTTTCTAAAAAGCAGAGTGTGTTTCTTGTAAGGCGAGCTTGCATTTGTTTCCCAGTCCTAAATGGAGTTGAGTCACATGTAGTGTTTTGTCCTACGAGCAAGAGTTATTTTCTGGTAAGACGAGTCACTATTGTGCTCCAATTGCCATACACAGTGCAAATAGCACTCGCGTCTGTTCCCCGCAAGTACATTGTATTGTACTGAAGAGGATCTACTGTTTTTGTCAGTTTCCTAAGCAGAGTTGAACTAGATATGGCCCGTGTGTGTAGGAAACACAGTTCTTTTGTTCTGAGCAAGTTCACTGTTCGGACCCCATAGGAAGCACAGTAGAGTAGAAGAGTGCTCTTTTCTCAAAAGCAGAGTGTGTTTCATGTAAGGCGAGCTAGCAATTGTTTCCCAGTCCTAAATGGAGTTGAATCACATGCAGTTTCTGGTCCAAGAGCAAGAGTTGTTTTCTGGTAAGAAGAGTCACTATTGCGCTGCCATTGCCATTCACAGGACAAATAGCACTGGCGTCTGTTCCCAGCAAGTACAGTGTATTGGACTGAAGAGGATCTACTGTTCTTGTCAGTTTCCTAAGCAGACTTGAACTAGATATGGCCGTGTGAGTAGGAAGTACAGTTTTTTTGTTCTGAGCAAGCTCACTGTTCGGAACACATAGGAATCACAGTAGAGTAGAAGAGTGCTCTTTTCTCAAAAGCAGAGTGTGTTTCATGTAGGCTTCATAGCATTTGTTTCCCACTCCTAAGTGGAGTTGAATCACATGCAGTTTCTGGTCCTACGATCAAGAGTTGTTTTCTGGTAAGGAAAGTCACTATTGTGCTCCCATTGCCGTACACAGTACAAATAGCACTCGCGTCTGTTCCCAGCAAGTACAGTGTATCGGACTGAAGAGGAGCTACTGTTCTTGTTGGTTTCCTAAGCAGAGTTGAATTAGATATGGCCAGTGTGTGTAGGAAGCACAGTTATTTTGTTCTGTGCAAATTCACTGTTCGGACCCCATAGGAAACACAGCAGAGTAGAAGAGAACTCTTTTCTCAAAAGCAGAGTGTGTTTCATGTATGCGAGCTAGCATTTGTTTCCCAGTCCTAAATGGAGTTGAATCACATTCAGTTTCTGGTCCTACGAGCAAGAGTTGTTTTCTGGTAAGGAAAGTAACTATTGCGCTCCCATTGCCATACACAGTGCAGATAGCCCTCCTATCTGTTCCCAGTAAGTACAGTGTATTGGACTGCAAAGGAGCTACTGTTCTTCTCAGTTTCCTAAGCAGAGTTGAACTAGATATGGGCCGTGTGTGTAGGAAGCACAGTTCTTTTGTTCTGAGCAAGCTCACTGTTCTGGCCCTATAGGAAACACAGAAGAGTAGAAGAGTGCTCTTTTCTCAAAAGCAGAGTGTGTTTCTTGTAAGGCGAGCTAGCATTTGTTTCCCAGTCCTAAGTGGAGTTGAATCACATGCAGTTTCTGGTCCTACGAGCAAGAGTTGTTCACTGGTAAGGAAAGTCACTATTGAGTTCCCCTTGCCATACACAGTGCAAATAGCTCTCGCGTCTGTTCCCAGTAAGTACAGTGTATCAGACTGAAGAGGAGCTACTGTTTTTGTCAGTTTCCAAGCAGAGTTGAACTAGATATGGCCCGTGTGTGTAGGAAGCACAGTTCTTATGTTCTGAGCAAGTTCACTCTTCTGGCCCTATAGGAAACACAGTAGAGTAGAAGAGTGCTCTTTTCTCAAAAGCAGATTGTGTTTTTGTAAGGCGAGCTAGCATTTGTTTCCTAGTCCTAAATGGATTTGAATCACATGCAGTTTCTTGTCCTAGGAACAAGAGTTGTTTTCTGGTAAGGAAAGTCACTATTGCGCTCCCATTGCCCTTCACAAGGCAAATAGCACTCGCGCCTTTTCCCAGCAAGTAC
The DNA here is from genome assembly GCF_949786415.1 of Peromyscus eremicus. NCBI lineage: Eukaryota > Metazoa > Chordata > Mammalia > Rodentia > Cricetidae > Peromyscus > Peromyscus eremicus. Next base: position 97,262 of record NW_026735797.1, on the reverse strand, counting down.
AGTGTATTGGACTGAATAGGAGCTACTCTTCTTGTCAGTTTACTAAGCAGAGTTGAACTAGATATGGTCCGTGTGTGTAGGAAGCACAGTTCTTTTGTTCTGAGCAAGCTCACTGTTTGGACCCCATAGGAAACACAGTAGAGTAGAAGAGTGCTCTTTTCTCTAAAGCAGAGTGTGTTTCTTGTAAGGCAAGCTACCGTTTGTTTCCCAGTCCTAAATGGAGTTGAATCACATGCAGTTTCTGGTCCTACGAGCAAGAGTTGTTTTCTGGTATGGAAAGTCACTATTGCGCTCCCATTGCCATACACAGTGCAAATAGCTCTCCCGTCTGTTCCCAGCAACTACAGTGTATTGGACTGAAGAGGAGCTACTGTTCTTGTCAGTTTCCTAAGCAGAATTGAACTAGATATGGCCCGTGTGTAGGAAGCACACTTCTTTTGTTCTGAGCAAGCTCACTGTTCTGGCCCTATAGGAAACACAGTAGAGTAGAAGAGTGCTCTTTTCTCAAAAGCAGAGTGTGTTTCTTGTAAGGCGAGCTAGCGTTTGTTTCCCAGTACTAAATGGAGTTGAGTCACATGCAGTTTTTTGTCCTACGAGCAAAAATTGTTTTCTGGTAAGAGGAATCACTATTGTGCTCCAATTGCCATACACAGTGCAAATAGCACTCGCGTCTGTTCCCCGCAAGTACAGTGTATTGGACTGAAGAAGATCTACTGTTCTTGTCAGTTTCCTAAGCAGAGTTGAATTAGATATGGCCCGTGTGTGTAGGAAGCACAGTTCTTTTGTTCTGAGCAAGCTCACTGTTCGGACTCCATAGGAAGCACAGTAGATTAGAAGAGTGCTCTTTTCTCAAAAGCAGAGTTAGTTTCATGTAAGGCGAGCTAGCATTTGTTTCCCAGTCCTAAATGGAGTTGAATCACATGCAGTTTCTGGTCCTACTATCAAGAGTTGTTTTCTGGTAAGGAAAGTCACTATTGGGCTCCCATTGCCATACACAGTGCAAATAGCACTCGCGTCTGTTCCCAGCAAGTACAGTGTATCGGACTGAAGAGGAGTTACTGTTCTTGTCACTTTCCTAAGCAGAGTTGAACTAGATATGGCCCGTGTGTAGGAAGCACAGTTCTTTTGTTCTGAGCAAACTCACTGTTCTGGCCCTATAGAAACACAGTAGAGTAGAAGAGTGCTCTTTTCTCAAAAGCAGAGTGTGTTTCTTGTAAGGCGAGCGAGCTTTTGTTTCCCAGTCCTAAATGGAGTTGAATCACATGCAGTTTCTGGTCCTATGAGCAAGAGTTGTTTTCTGGTAAGAAGAGTCACTCTTGCGCTTCAACTGCCATACACAGGACAAATAGCACTGGCTTCTGTTCCCAGCAAGTACAGTGTATTGGACTGAAGAGGATCTACTGTTCTTGTCAGGTTCCTAAGCAGAATTGAACTAGATATGGCCCTGTGTGTAGGAAGCACAGTTTTTTTGTTCTGAGCAAGCTCACTGTTCGGAAAACATAGTAAACACAGTAGAGTAGAAGAGTGCTCTTTTCTCAAAAGCAGAGTTTGTTTCTTGTAAGGCGAGCTAGCGTTTGTTTCCCAGTCCTAAATGGAGTTGAGTCACATGCAGTTTTTTGTCCTATGAGCAAAAGTTGTTTTCTGGTAAGACAAGTCACTATTGTTCTCCAATTGCCATACACAATGCGAATAGCACTCGCGTCTGTTCCCCGCAAGTACAGTGTATTGGACGGAAGAGGAGCTACTGTACTTTTCAGTTTCCTAAGCACAGTTGAACTAGATATGGCCCGTGTGTAGGAAGCACAGTTCTTTTGTTCTGAGCAAGCTCACTGTTCGGACCCCATAGGAAACACAGTAGAGTAGAAGAGTGCTCTTTTCTGAAAAGCAGAGTGTGTTTCATGTAAGGCGAGCTAGAGTTTGTTTCCCCGTCCTAAATGGAGTTGAATTACATGCAGTTTCTGGTCTTATGAGCAAGAGTTGTTTTCTGGTAAGGAAAGTCACTATTGCGCTCCCATTGCCATACACAGTGCAAATAGCACTCGCGTCTGTTCCCAGCAAGTACAGTGTATCAGACTGAAGAGGAGCTACTGTTCTTGTCAGTTTCCAAAGCAGAGTTGAACTAGATATGGCCCGTGTGTAGGAAGCACAATTTTTTTTTTCTGAGCAAGCTCACTTTTCGGAACACATAGGAAACACAGTAGAGTAGAAGAGTGCTCTTTTCTCAAAAGCAGAGTGTGTTTCTTGGAAGTCGAGCTAGCGTTTGTTTCCCAGTCCTAAATGGAGTTGAATCACATGCAGTTTCTGGTCTCAAGAGCAAGAGTTGTTTTCTGGTAAGTAAAGTCACTATTGTGCTCCAATTGCCATACACAGTGCAAATAGCACTCGCGTCTGTTCCCAGCAAGTACAGTGTATCGGACTCTAGAGGAGCTACTGTTCTTGTCAGTTTCCTAAGCAGAGTTGAACTAGATATGGCCCGTGTGTGTAGGAAGCACAGTTCTTTTGTTCTGAGCAAGCTCACTGTTCGGACCCCATAGTAAACACAGTAGAGTAGAAGAGTGCTCTTTTCTCAAAAGCAGAGTTTGTTTCTTGTAAGGTGAGCTAGCGTTTGTTTCCCAGTCCTAAATGGAGTTGAGTCACATGCAGTTTTTTGTCCTATGAGCAAAAGTTGTTTTCTGGTAAGACAAGTCACTTTTGTTCTCCAATTGCCATACACAATGCGAATAGCACTCGCGTCTGTTTCCCGCAAGTACAGTGTATTGGACGGAAGAGGAGCTACTGTTCTTTTCAGTTTCCTAAGCAGAGTTCAACTAGATATGATCCGTGTGTGTAGGAAGCACAGTTCTTTTGTTCTGAGCAAGCTCACTGTTCGGACCCCATAGGAAACACAGTAGAGTAGAAGAGTGCTCTTTTCTGAAAAGCAGAGTGTGTTTCATGTAAGGCGAGCTAGAGTTTGTTTCCCCGTCCTAAATGGAGTTGAATTACATGCAGTTTCTGGTCTTACGAGCAAGAGTTGTTTTCTGGTAAGGAAAGTCACTATTGCGCTCCCATTGCCATACATAGTGCAAATAGCACTCGAGTCTGTTCCCAGGAAGTACAGTGTATCAGACTGAAGAAGAGCTACTGTTCTTGTCAGTTTCCAAAGCAGAGTTGAACTAGATATGGCCCGTGTGTAGGAAGCACAGTTTTTTTTTTTTTCTGAGCAAGCTCACTTTTCGGAACACATAGGAAACACTGTAGAGTAGAAGAGTGCTCTTTTCTCAAAAGCAGAGTGTGTTTCTTGTAAGGCGAGCTAGCGTTTGTTTCCCAGTCCTAAATGGAGTTGAGTCACATGAAGTTTTTTGTCCTACGAGCAAGAGTTTTTTTCTGGTAAGACGAGTCACTATTGTGCTCCAATTGCCATACATAGTGCAAATAGCACTCGTGTCTGTTCCCAGCAAGTACAGTGTATCGGACTCTAGAGGAGCTACTGTTCTTGTCAGTTTCCTAAGCAGAGTTGAACTAGATATGGTCCGTGTGTGTAGGAAGCACAGTTCTTTTGTTCTGAGCAAGCTCACTGTTCGGACCCAATAGGAAACACAGTAGAGTAGAAGAGTGCTCTTTTCTCAAAAGCAGAGTTTGTTTCTTGTAAGGCGAGCTAGCGTTTGTTTCCCAGTCCTAAATGGAGTTGAGTCACATGCAGTTTTTTGTTCTATGAGCAAAAGTTGTTTTCTGGTAAGACAAGTCACTATTGTTCTCCAATTGCCATACACAATGCAAATAGCACTCGCGTCTGTTCCCAGCAAGTACAGTGTATTGGACGTGAGAGGAGCTACTGTTCTTTTCAGTTTCCTAAGCACAGTTGAACTAGATATGGCCCGTGTGTGTAGGAAGCACAGTTTTTTTTTTTCTGAGCAAGCTCACTTTTCGGAACACATAGGAAACACAGTAGAGTAGAAGAGTGCTCTTTTCTCAAAAGCAGAGTGTGTTTCTTGGAAGTCGAGCTAGCTTTTGTTTCCCAGTCCTAAATGGAGTTGAATCACATGCAGTTTCTGGTCTTAAGAGCAAGAGTTGTTTTCTGGTAAGTAAAGTCAATATTGCGCTCCCATTGCCGTACACAGTGCAAATAGCACTCGCGTCTGTTCCCAGCAAGTACAGTGTATCGGACTGAAGAGGAGCTACTGTTCTTGTCAGTTTCCTAAGCAGAGTTGAACTAGATATGGCCCTTGTGTGTAGGAAGCACAGTTCTTTTGTTCTGAGCAAGCTCACTGTTTGGACCCCATAAGAAACACAGTAGCGTAGAAGAGTGCTCTTTTATCAAAAGCAGAGTGTGTTTCATGTAAGGCGAGCTAGCATTTGTTTCTCAGTCCTAAATGGAGTTGAATCACATGCAGTTTCTGGTCCTACGAGCAAGAGTTGTTTTCTGGTAAGGAAAGTCACTATTGCGCTCCCATTGAGATACACAGTGCGAAAAGCACTCGCGTCTGTTCCCAGCAAGTACAGTGTATCGGACTGAAGAGGAGCTACTGTTCTTGTCAGTTTCCTAAGCAGAGTTGAACTAGATATGGCCCGTGTGTGTAGGAAGCACAGTTCTTTTGTTCTGAGCAAGCTCACTGTTCGTACCCCATAGGAAACACAGTAGAGTAGAAGAGTGCTCTTTTCTCAAAAGCAGAGTGTGTTTCATGGAAGGCAAGCTAGCATTTGTTTCTCAGTCCTAAATGGAGTTGAATCATATGCAGTTTCTGGTCCTACGAGCAAGAGTTGTTTTCTGGTAAGGAAAGTCACTATTGTGCTCCCATTGCCATCCACAGTGCAAATAGCACTGGCGTCTGTTCACAGCAAGTACAGTGTATCGGACTGAAGAGGAGCTACTGTTCTTGTCAGTTTCCTAAGCAGAGTTGAACTAGATATGGCCCGAGTGTAGGAAGCACAGTTTTTTTTTCTGAGCAAGCTCACTGTTCTGGCCCTATAGGAAACACAGTAGAGTAGAAGAGTGCTCTTTTCTCTAAAGCAGAGTGTGTTTCTTGTAAGGCGAGCTATCGTTTGTTTCCCAGTCCTAAATGGAGTTGAATCACATGCAGTTTCTGGTCCTACGAGCAAGAGTTGTTTTCTGGTAAGAAGAGTCACTATTGTGCTCCCATTGCCATACACAGTGCAAATAGCCCTCCCATCTGTTCCCAGCATGTACAGTGTATTGGAGAGAAGAGGAGCTACTGTTCTTCTCAGTTTCCTAAGCAGAGTTGAACTACATATGGCCCGTGTGTGTAGAAAGCACAGTTCTTTTTTTCTGAGCAAACTCACTGTTCTGGCCCGATAGGAAACACAGTAGAGTAGAAGAGTGCTCTTTTCTCAAAAGCAGAGTGTGTTTCTTGTAAAGCGAGCTAGAGTTTGTTTCCCAGTCCTAAATGGAGTTGAATCACATGCATTTTCTGGTCCACGAGCAAGAGTTGTTTTCTGATAAGAAGAGTAACTATTGCGCTGCCATTGCCATACACAGGACAAATAGCATTGGCGTCTGTTCCCAGCAAGTACACTGTATTGGACTGAAGAGGATCTACTGTTCTTGTCAGGTTCCTAAGGAGACTTGAACTAGATATGGACGTGTGTGGAGGAAGCACAGTTTTTTTGTTCTGAGCAAGCTCACTTTTCGGAACACATAGGAAACACAGTAGAGTAGAAGAGTGCTCTCTTCTCAAAAGCAGAGTGTGTTTCTTGTAAGGCGAGCTACCGTTTGTTTCCCAGTCGTAAATGGAGTGGAATCACATGCAGTTTCGGGTCCTAAGAGGAAGAGTTGTTTTCTGGTAAGGAAAGTCTCTATTACGCTCACATTGCCGTACACAGTGCAAATAGCCCTCCCATCTGTTCCCAGCAAGTACAGTGTATCGGACTGAAGAGGAGCTACTGTTCTTGTCAGTTTCCTAAGCAGAGTTGAACTAGATATGGCCCGTGTGTGTAGGAAGCACAGTTCTTATGTTCTGAACAAGCTCACTGTTCTGGCCCTATTGGAAACACAGTAGAGTAGAAGAGTGCTCTTTTCTCAAAAGCAGAGTGTGTTTCTTGTAAAGCGAGCTAGCGTTTGTTTCCTAGTCCTAAATGGAGTTGAATCACATGCAGTTTCTGGTCCTACAAGCAAGAGTTGTTTTCTGGTAAGAAGAGTCACTATTGCGCTGCCATTGCCATACACAGGACAAATAGCACTGGCGTCTGTTCCCAGCAAGTACAGTGTATTGGACTGAAGAGGATCTACTGTTCTTGTCAGGTTCCTAAGCAGACTTGAACTAGATATGGCCGTGTGTGTAGGAAGCACAGTTTTTTTGTTCTGAGCAAGCTCACTGTTCGGAACACATAGGAAACACAGTAGAGTAGAAGAGTGCTCTTTTCTCAAAAGCAGAGTGTGTTTCTTGGAAGTCGAGCTAGCGTTTGTTTCCCAGTCCTAAATGGAGTTGAGTCACATGCAGTTTTTTGTCCAATGAGGAAGAGTTATTTTCTGGTAAGACAAGTCACTATTGTGCTCCAATGCCATACACAGTTCAAATAGCACTCGCGTATGTTCCCCGCAAGTACAGTGTATTGGACTGAAGAGGAGCTACTATTCTTGTTTATTTCCTAAGCAGAGTTTAATTAGATATGGCCCGTGTGTGTAGAAAGCACAGTTCTTTTGTTCTGAGCAAGCTCACTGTTCGGACCCCAAAGGAAACACAGTAGAGTAGAAGAGTGCTCTTTTCTCAAAAGCAGAGTGTGTTTCTTGTAAGGCGAGCTAGCGTTTGTTTCCCAGTCCTAAATGGAGTTGAGTCACATGCAGTTTTTTGTCCTATGAGCAAGAGTTTTTTTCTGGTAAGACGAGTCACTATTGTGCTCCAATTGCCATACACAGTGCAAATAGCACTTGCGTCTGTTCCCAGCAATTACAGTGTATCAGACTGAAGAGGAGCTACTGTTCTTGTCAGTTTCCTAAGCAGAGTTGAACTAGTTATGGCCCGTGTGTAGGAAGCACAGTTCTTTTGTTCTGAGCAAGCTCACTGTTTGGACCACATAGGAAACACAGTAGAGTAGAAGAGTGCTCTTTTCTCAAAAGCAGAGTGTGTTTCTTGTAAGGCGAGCTAGTGTTTGTTTCGCAGTCCTAAATGGAGTTGAATCCCATGCAGTTTCTGGTCCTACAAGCAAGAGTTGTTTTCTGGTAAGGAAAGTCACTTTGCGCTCCCATTGCCATACATGGTGCAAATAGCACTCGCGTCTGTTCCCAGCAATTACAGTGTATCGGACTGAAGAGGAGCTACTGCTCTTGTCAGTTTCCTAAGCAGTGTTGAACTAGATATGGCCCGTGTGTAGGAAGCACAGTTCTTTTGTTCTGAGCAAGCTCACTGTTCTGGCCCTACAGGAAACACAGTAGAGTAGAAGAGTGCTCTTTTCTCTAAAGCAGAGTGTGTTTCTTGTAAGGCGAGCTAGCGTTTGTTTCCCAGTCCTAAATGGAGTTGAATCACATGCAGTTTTTTGTCCTACGAGCAAGAGTTGTTTTCTGGTACGAAGAGTCACTATTGCGCTGCCATTGCCATACACAGGACAAATAGCACTGGCGTCTGTTGCCAGGAAGTACAGTGTATTGGACTGAAGAGGATCTACTGTTCTTGTCAGGTTTATAAGCAGAATTGAACTAGATATGGCCGTGTGTGTAGGAAGCACAGTTTTTTTGTTCTGAGCAAGTTCACTGTTCGGACCCCATAGGAAACACAGTAGAGTAGAAGAGTGCTCTTTTCTCTAAAGCAGATTGTGTTTCTTGTAAGGCGAGCTAGCAATTGTTTCCCAGTCCTAAATGGCGTTGAATCACATACAGTTTCTGGTCCTATGAGCAAGAGTTGTTTTCTGGTAAGGAAAGTCACTATTGCTCTCCCATTGCCATACACTGTGCAAATAGCACTCGTGTCTGTTCCCAGCAAGTACAGTGTATTGGACTGAAGAGGAGCTACTGTTCTTGTCAGTTTCCTAAGCAGAGTTGAACTAGATATGGCCCGTGTGTGTAGGAAGCACAGTTCTTTTGTTCTGAGCAAGCTCACTGTTCTGGCCCTATAGGAAACACAGTAGAGTAGAAGAGTGCTCTTTTCTCTAAGCAGAGTGTGTTTCTTGTAAGGCCAGCTAGCGTTTGTTTCCCAGTCCTAAATGGAGTTGAATCACATGCAGTTTCCTGTCCTACGAGCAAGAGTTGTTTTCTGGTAAGAAGAGTCACTATTGTGCTCCAATTGTCATACACAGGGCAAATAGCACTTGTGTCTGTTCCCAGTATGTACAGTGTATTGGACTGAACAGGATCTACTGTTCTTGTCAGGTTCCTAAGCAGAGTTGAACTAGATATGGCCGTGTGTGTAGGAAGCACAGTTCTTTTGTTCTGAGCAAGCTCACTGTTCTGGCACTATTGGAAACACAGTAGAGTAGAACAGTGCTCTTTTCTCAAAAGCAGAGTGTGTTTCTTGTAACTCGACCAGCGTTTTTTTCCCAGTCCTAAATGGAGTGGATTCACATGCAGTTTCTGGTGCTGCGAGCAAGAGTTATTTATGGTAAGAATAGTCACTATTGCGCTGCCATTGCCATACACAGGACAAATAGCACTGCCGTCTGTTCCCAGCAAGTACAGTGTATTGGACTGAAGAGGATCTACTGTTCTTGTCAGGTTCCTAATCAAAATTGAACTAGATATGGCCGTGTGTGTTGGAAGCACAGTTCTTTTGTTCTGAGCAAGCTCACTGTTCTGGCCTTACAGGAAACACTTTAGAGTAGAAGAGGGCTCTTTTCTCAAAAGCAGAGTGTATTTCTTGTAAGGCGAGCTAGCGTTTGTTTCCCAGTTCTATATGGAGTTGAATCACATGCAGTTTTTGGTCTTACGAGCAACAGTTGTTTTCTGGTAAGGAAAGTCACTATTGTGCTCCCATTGCCATACACAGTGCAAATAGCACTCGCGTCTGTTCCCAGCAAGTACAGTGTATTGGACTAAATAGCAGCTACTTTTCTTGTCAGTTTCCTAAGCAGAGTTGAACTAGATATGGTCGGTGTGTGTAGGAAGCACAGTTCTTTTGTTCTGAGCAAGCTAACTGTTTGGACCCCATAGGAAACACAGTAGAGTAGAAGAGTGCTCTTTTCTCAAAAGCAGAGTGTGTTTCTTGTAAGGCGAGCTAGCGTTTGTTTCCAAGTCCTAAATGGAGTTGAATCCCATGCAGTTTCTGGTCCTATTGTCAAGAGTTGTTTTATGGTAAGAATAGTAAATATTGCGCTGCCATTGCCATACACAGGACAAATAGCACTGGAGTCTGTTCCCAGCAAGTACAGTGTACTGTACTGAAGAGGAGCTACTGTTCTTGTCAGGTTCCTAAGCAGAATTGAACTAGATATGGCCGTGTGTGTAGGAAGCACAGTTCTTTTGGTTTGAGCAAGTTCACTGTTCGGACCTCTTAGGAAACACAATAGAGTAGAAGAGTGCTTTTTTCTCTAAATCAGAGTGTGTTTCTTGTAAGGCGAGCTAGCTTTTGTTTTCCAGTCCTAAATGGAGTTGCATCACATGCAGTTTCTGGTCCTACGAGCAAGAGTTGTTTTCTGGTAAGAAGAGTCACTATTGTGCTGCCATTGCCATACACAGTGCAAATAGCACTGGCGTCTGTTCCCAGCAAGTACAGTGTATTGGACTGAAGAGGATCTACTGTTCTTGTCAGGTTCCTAAGCAGAATTGAACTAGATATGGCCGTGTGTGTAGGAAGCACAGTTCTTTTGTTCTGAGCAGCTCACTGTTCGGACACCATAGGAAACACAGTAGAGAAGAAGAGTGCTCTTTTCTAAAAAGCAGAGTGTGTTTCTTGTAAGGCGAGCTTGCATTTGTTTCCCAGTCCTAAATGGAGTTGAGTCACATGTAGTGTTTTGTCCTACGAGCAAGAGTTATTTTCTGGTAAGACGAGTCACTATTGTGCTCCAATTGCCATACACAGTGCAAATAGCACTCGCGTCTGTTCCCCGCAAGTACATTGTATTGTACTGAAGAGGATCTACTGTTTTTGTCAGTTTCCTAAGCAGAGTTGAACTAGATATGGCCCGTGTGTGTAGGAAACACAGTTCTTTTGTTCTGAGCAAGTTCACTGTTCGGACCCCATAGGAAGCACAGTAGAGTAGAAGAGTGCTCTTTTCTCAAAAGCAGAGTGTGTTTCATGGAAGGCAAGCTAGCATTTGTTTCTCAGTCCTAAATGGAGTTTAATCATATGCAGTTTCTGGTCCTACGAGCAAGAGTTGTTTTCTGGTAAGGAAAGTCACTATTGTGCTCCCATTGCCATCCACAGTGCAAATAGCACTGGCCTCTGTTCCCAGCAAGTACAGTGTATCGGACTGAAGAGGAGCTACTGTTCTTGTCAGTTTCCTAAGTAGAGTTGAACTAGATATGGGCCGTGTGTGTAGGAAGCACAGTTTTTTTTTCTGAGCAAGCACACTGTTCTGGCCCTATAGGAAACACAATAGAGTAGAAGAGTGCTCTTTTCTCTAAAGCAGAGTGTGTTTCTTGTAAGGCGAGCTAGCGTTTGTTTCCCAGTCCTAAATGGAGTTGAATCACATGCAGTTTCCAGTCCTACGAACAAGGGTTGTTTTATGTTAAGAAGAGTCACTTTTGCGCTGCCATTGCCATACACAGGACAAATAGCACTGGCGTCTGTTCCCAGCAAGTACAGTGTATTGGACTGAAGAGGATCTACTGTTCTTGTCAGGTTCCTAAGCTAAATTGAACTACATATGGCCGTGTGTGTAGGAAGCACAGTTCTTTTGTTCTGTGCAAGTTCAGTGTTCGGACTCCATAGGAAACACAGTAGAGTAGAAGAGTGCTCTTTTCTCAAAAGCAGAGTGTGTTTCTTGTAAGGCAAGCTAGCGTTTGTTTCCCAGTCCTATATGGAGTTGAGTCACATGAAGTTTTTTGTCCTACGAGCAAGAGTTGTTTTCTGGTAAGACAAGTCACTATTGTGCTCTAATTGCCATACACAGTGCAAATAGCACTCGCGTCTCTTCCCCGCAAGTACAGTGTATTTGACTGAAAAGGAGCTACTGTTCTTGTCAGTTTCCTAAGCAGAGTTGAACTAGATATGGCCCTTGTGTGTAGGAAGCACAGTTCTTTTGTTCTGAGCAAGCTCACTGTTTGGACCCCATAAGAAACACAGTAGAGTAGAAGAGTGCTCTTTTATCAAAAGCAGAGTGTGTTTCATGTAAGGCGAGCTAGCATTTGTTTCTCAGTCCTAAATGGAGTTGAATCACATGCAGTTTCTGGTCCTACGAGCAAGAGTTGTTTTCTGGTAAGGAAAGTCACTATTGCGCTCCCATTGAGATACACAGTGCGAAAAGCACTCGCGTCTGTTCCCAGCAAGTACAGTGTATCGGACTGAAGAGGAGCTACTGTTCTTGTCAGTTTCCTAAGCAGAGTTGAACTAGATATGGCCCGTGTGTGTAGGAAGCACAGTTCTTTTGTTCTGAGCAAGCTCACTGTTCGTACCCCATAGGAAACACAGTAGAGTAGAAGAGTGCTCTTTTCTCAAAAGCAGAGTGTGTTTCATGGAAGGCAAGCTAGCATTTGTTTCTCAGTCCTAAATGGAGTTGAATCATATGCAGTTTCTGGTCCTACGAGCAAGAGTTGTTTTCTGGTAAGGAAAGTCACTATTGTGCTCCCATTGCCATCCACAGTGCAAATAGCACTGGCGTCTGTTCACAGCAAGTACAGTGTATCGGACTGAAGAGGAGCTACTGTTCTTGTCAGTTTCCTAAGCAGAGTTGAACTAGATATGGCCCGAGTGTAGGAAGCACAGTTTTTTTTTCTGAGCAAGCTCACTGTTCTGGCCCTATAGGAAACACAGTAGAGTAGAAGAGTGCTCTTTTCTCTAAAGCAGAGTGTGTTTCTTGTAAGGCGAGCTATCGTTTGTTTCCCAGTCCTAAATGGAGTTGAATCACATGCAGTTTCTGGTCCTACGAGCAAGAGTTGTTTTCTGGTAAGAAGAGTCACTATTGTGCTCCCATTGCCATACACAGTGCAAATAGCCCTCCCATCTGTTCCCAGCATGTACAGTGTATTGGAGAGAAGAGGAGCTACTGTTCTTCTCAGTTTCCTAAGCAGAGTTGAACTACATATGGCCTGTGTGTGTAGAAAGCACAGTTCTTTTTTTCTGAGCAAACTCACTGTTCTGGCCCGATAGGAAACACAGTAGAGTAGAAGAGTGCTCTTTTCTCAAAAGCAGAGTGTGTTTCTTGTAAAGCGAGCTAGAGTTTGTTTCCCAGTCCTAAATGGAGTTGAATCACATGCATTTTCTGGTCCACGAGCAAGAGTTGTTTTCTGGTAAGAAGAGTAACTATTGCGCTGCCATTGCCATACACAGGACAAATAGCATTGGCGTCTGTTCCCAGCAAGTACACTGTATTGGACTGAAGAGGATCTACTGTTCTTGTCAGGTTCCTAAGGAGACTTGAACTAGATATGGACGTGTGTGGAGGAAGCACAGTTTTTTTGTTCTGAGCAAGCTCACTTTTCGGAACACATAGGAAACACAGTAGAGTAGAAGAGTGCTCTCTTCTCAAAAGCAGAGTGTGTTTCTTGTAAGGCGAGCTACCGTTTGTTTCCCAGTCGTAAATGGAGTGGAATCACATGCAGTTTCGGGTCCTAAGAGGAAGAGTTGTTTTCTGGTAAGGAAAGTCTCTATTACGCTCACATTGCCGTACACAGTGCAAATAGCCCTCCCATCTGTTCCCAGCAAGTACAGTGTATCGGACTGAAGAGGAGCTACTGTTCTTGTCAGTTTCCTAAGCAGAGTTGAACTAGATATGGCCCGTGTGTGTAGGAAGCACAGTTCTTATGTTCTGAACAAGCTCACTGTTCTGGCCCTATTGGAAACACAGTAGAGTAGAAGAGTGCTCTTTTCTCAAAAGCAGAGTGTGTTTCTTGTAAAGCGAGCTAGCGTTTGTTTCCTAGTCCTAAATGGAGTTGAATCACATGCAGTTTCTGGTCCTACAAGCAAGAGTTGTTTTCTGGTAAGAAGAGTCACTATTGCGCTGCCATTGCCATACACAGGACAAATAGCACTGGCGTCTGTTCCCAGCAAGTACAGTGTATTGGACTGAAGAGGATCTACTGTTCTTGTCAGGTTCCTAAGCAGACTTGAACTAGATATGGCCGTGTGTGTAGGAAGCACAGTTTTTTTGTTCTGAGCAAGCTCACTGTTCGGAACACATAGGAAACACAGTAGAGTAGAAGAGTGCTCTTTTCTCAAAAGCAGAGTGTGTTTCTTGGAAGTCGAGCTAGCGTTTGTTTCCCAGTCCTAAATGGAGTTGAGTCACATGCAGTTTTTTGTCCAATGAGGAAGAGTTATTTTCTGGTAAGACAAGTCACTATTGTGCTCCAATGCCATACACAGTTCAAATAGCACTCGCGTATGTTCCCCGCAAGTACAGTGTATTGGACTGAAGAGGAGCTACTATTCTTGTTTATTTCCTAAGCAGAGTTTAATTAGATATGGCCCGTGTGTGTAGAAAGCACAGTTCTTTTGTTCTGAGCAAGCTCACTGTTCGGACCCCAAAGGAAACACAGTAGAGTAGAAGAGTGCTCTTTTCTCAAAAGCAGAGTGTGTTTCTTGTAAGGCGAGCTAGCGTTTGTTTCCCAGTCCTAAATGGAGTTGAGTCACATGCAGTTTTTTGTCCTATGAGCAAGAGTTTTTTTCTGGTAAGACGAGTCACTATTGTGCTCCAATTGCCATACACAGTGCAAATAGCACTTGCGTCTGTTCCCAGCAATTACAGTGTATCAGACTGAAGAGGAGCTACTGTTCTTGTCAGTTTCCTAAGCAGAGTTGAACTAGTTATGGCCCGTGTGTAGGAAGCACAGTTCTTTTGTTCTGAGCAAGCTCACTGTTTGGACCACATAGGAAACACAGTAGAGTAGAAGAGTGCTCTTTTCTCAAAAGCAGAGTGTGTTTCTTGTAAGGCGAGCTAGTGTTTGTTTCGCAGTCCTAAATGGAGTTGAATCCCATGCAGTTTCTGGTCCTACAAGCAAGAGTTGTTTTCTGGTAAGGAAAGTCACTTTGCGCTCCCATTGCCATACATGGTGCAAATAGCACTCGCGTCTGTTCCCAGCAATTACAGTGTATCGGACTGAAGAGGAGCTACTGCTCTTGTCAGTTTCCTAAGCAGTGTTGAACTAGATATGGCCCGTGTGTAGGAAGCACAGTTCTTTTGTTCTGAGCAAGCTCACTGTTCTGGCCCTACAGGAAACACAGTAGAGTAGAAGAGTGCTCTTTTCTCTAAAGCAGAGTGTGTTTCTTGTAAGGCGAGCTAGCGTTTGTTTCCCAGTCCTAAATGGAGTTGAATCACATGCAGTTTTTTGTCCTACGAGCAAGAGTTGTTTTCTGGTACGAAGAGTCACTATTGCGCTGCCATTGCCATACACAGGACAAATAGCACTGGCGTCTGTTGCCAGGAAGTACAGTGTATTGGACTGAAGAGGATCTACTGTTCTTGTCAGGTTTATAAGCAGAATTGAACTAGATATGGCCGTGTGTGTAGGAAGCACAGTTTTTTTGTTCTGAGCAAGTTCACTGTTCGGACCCCATAGGAAACACAGTAGAGTAGAAGAGTGCTCTTTTCTCTAAAGCAGATTGTGTTTCTTGTAAGGCGAGCTAGCAATTGTTTCCCAGTCCTAAATGGCGTTGAATCACATACAGTTTCTGGTCCTATGAGCAAGAGATGTTTTCTGGTAAGGAAAGTCACTATTGCTCTCCCATTGCCATACACTGTGCAAATAGCACTCGTGTCTGTTCCCAGCAAGTACAGTGTATTGGACTGAAGAGGAGCTACTGTTCTTGTCAGTTTCCTAAGCAGAGTTGAACTAGATATGGCCCGTGTGTGTAGGAAGCACAGTTCTTTTGTTCTGAGCAAGCTCACTGTTCTGGCCCTATAGGAAACACAGTAGAGTAGAAGATTGCTCTTTTCTCTAAGCAGAGTGTGTTTCTTGTAAGGCCAGCTAGCGTTTGTTTCCCAGTCCTAAATGGAGTTGAATCACATGCACTTTCCTGTCCTACGAGCAAGAGTTGTTTTCTGGTAAGAAGAGTCACTATTGTGCTCCAATTGTCATACACAGGGCAAATAGCACTTGCGTCTGTTCCCAGTATGTACAGTGTATTGGACTGAACAGGATCTACTGTTCTTGTCAGGTTCCTAAGCAGAGTTGAACTAGATATGGCCGTGTGTGTAGGAAGCACAGTTCTTTTGTTCTGAGCAAGCTCACTGTTCTGGCACTATAGGAAACACAGTAGAGTAGAACAGTGCTCTTTTCTCAAAAGCAGAGTGTGTTTCTTGTAACTCGACCAGCGTTTTTTTCCCAGTCCTAAATGGAGTGGATTCACATGCAGTTTCTGGTGCTGCGAGCAAGAGTTTTTTATGGTAAGAATAGTCACTATTGCGCTGCCATTGCCATACACAGGACAAATAGCACTGCCGTCTGTTCCCAGCAAGTACAGTGTATTGGACTGAAGAGGATCTACTGTTCTTGTCAGGTTCCTAATCAAAATTGAACTAGATATGGCCGTGTGTGTTGGAAGCACAGTTCTTTTGTTCTGAGCAAGCTCACTGTTCTGGCCTTACAGGAAACACTTTAGAGTAGAAGAGGGCTCTTTTCTCAAAAGCAGAGTGTATTTCTTGTAAGGCGAGCTAGCGTTTGTTTCCCAGTTCTATATGGAGTTGAATCACATGCAGTTTTTGGTCTTACGAGCAACAGTTGTTTTCTGGTAAGGAAAGTCACTATTGTGCTCCCATTGCCATACACAGTGCAAATAGCACTCGCGTCTGTTCCCAGCAAGTACAGTGTATTGGACTAAATAGCAGCTACTTTTCTTGTCAGTTTCCTAAGCAGAGTTGAACTAGATATGGTCGGTGTGTGTAGGAAGCACAGTTCTTTTGTTCTGAGCAAGCTAACTGTTTGGACCCCATAGGAAACACAGTAGAGTAGAAGAGTGCTCTTTTCTCAAAAGCAGAGTGTGTTTCTTGTAAGGCGAGCTAGCGTTTGTTTCCCAGTCCTAAATGGAGTTGAATCCCATGCAGTTTCTGGTCCTATTGTCAAGAGTTGTTTTATGGTAAGAATAGTAAATATTGCGCTGCCATTGCCATACACAGGACAAATAGCACTGGAGTCTGTTCCCAGCAAGTACAGTGTACTGTACTGAAGAGGAGCTACTGTTCTTGTCAGGTTCCTAAGCAGAATTGAACTAGATATGGCCGTGTGTGTAGGAAGCACAGTTCTTTTGGTTTGAGCAAGTTCACTGTTCGGACCTCTTAGGAAACACAATAGAGTAGAAGAGTGCTTTTTTCTCTAAATCAGAGTGTGTTTCTTGTAAGGCGAGCTAGCTTTTGTTTTCCAGTCCTAAATGGAGTTGCATCACATGCAGTTTCTGGTCCTACGAGCAAGAGTTGTTTTCTGCTAAGAAGAGTCACTATTGTGCTCCCATTGTCATACACAGGGCAAAGAACACTCGCGTCTGTTCCCAGCATGCACAGTGTATTGGACTGAAGAGGATCTACTGTTCTTGTCAGGTTCCTAAGCAGAGTTGAACTAGATATGGCCCGAGTGTAGGAAGCACAGTTCTTTTGTTCTGAGCAAGCTCACTGTTCTGGCCCTATAGGAAACACAGTAGAGTAGAAGAGTGCTCTTTTCTCTAAAGCAGAGTGTGTTTCTTGTAAGGCGAGCTAGCATTTGTTTCCCAGTCTTAAATGGAGTTGAATCACATGCAGTTTCTGGTCCTACGAGCAAGAGTTGTTTTCTGGTAAGAAGAGTCACTATTGCCCTGCCATTGCCATACACAGGACAAATAGCACTGTTCTCTGTTCCCAGCAGTACAGTGTATTGGACTGAAGAGGATCTACTGTTCTTGTCAGGTTCCTAAGCAGAATTGAACTAGATATGGCCGTGTGTGTAGGAAGCACAGTTTTTTTGTTCTGAGCACTGTTCGGACCCCATAGGTTACACAGTAGAGTAGAAGAGTGCTCTTTTCTCTAAAGCAGAGTGTGTTTCTAGTAAGGCGAGCTCGCGTTTGTTTCCCAGTCCTAAATGGAGTTGTCACAGGCAGTTTTTGGTCCTACGAGCAAGAGTTGTTTTCTGGTAAGAAGAGTCACTATTGCGCTCCAAATGCAATACACAGTGCAAATAGCACTCACGTCTGTTCCCAGCAACTACAGTGTATTGGACTGAATAGGAGCTACTGTTCTTCTCAGTTTCCTAAGCAGAGTTGAGCTAGATATGGCCCGTGTGTAGGAAGCACAGTTCTTTTGTTCTGAGCAAGCTCACTGTTCTGGCCCTATAAGAAACACAGTAGAGTAGAAGAGTGCTCTTTTCTCTAAAGCAGAGTGTGTTTCTTGTAAGGCGAGCTAGCGTTTGTTTCCCAGTCCTAAATGGAGTTGAATCACATGCAATTTCTGGTCCTACGAGCAAGAGTTGTTTTCTGGTAAGAAGAGTCAATATTGCGCTGCCATTGCCATACACAGGACAAATAGCACTGGCGTTTGTTCCCAGCAAGTACAGTGTATTGGACTGAAGGGGATCTACTGTTCTTGTCAGGTTCCTAAGCAGAATTGAACTAGATATGGCCGTGTGTGTAGGAAGCTCAGTTCTTTTGTTCTGAGCAAGCTCACTGTTCGGACCCCATAGGAAACACAGAAGAGTAGAATTGTGCTCTTTTCTCAAAAGCAGAGTGTGTTTCTTGTAAGGCGACCTAGCGTTTGTTTCCCAGTCCTAAATGGAGTTGAATCCCATGCAGTTTCTGTTCCTACGAGCAAGAGTTGTTTTCTGGTAAGGAAAGTAACTATTGAGCTCCCATTGCCATACACAGTGCAAATAGCACTCGAGTCTGTTCCCAGCAAATACAGTGTATCGGACTGAAGAGGAGCTACTGTTCTTGTCAGTTTCCTAAGCAGAGTTGAACTAGATATGGTCGGTGTGTGTAGAAAGCACATTTCTTTTGTTCTGAGCAATCTCACTTTTCGGACCCCATAGGAAAACACAGTAGAGTAGAATTGTGCTCTTTTCTCAAAAGCAGAGTGTGTTTCTTGTAAGGCGAGCTAGCGTTTGTTTCCCAGTCCTAAATGGAGTTGAATCCCATGCAGTTTCTCTTCCTATGAGCAAGAGCTGTTTTCTGCTAAGGAAAGTAACTATTGAGCTCCCATTGCCATACACAGTGCAAATAGCACTCGCGTCTGTTCCCAGCAAATACAGTGTATCGGACTGAAGAGGAGCTACTGTTCTTGTCAGTTTCCTAAGCAGAGTTGAACTAGATAGGGTCGGTGTGCGTAGGGAGCACAGTTCTTTTGTTCTGAGCCAGCTCACTGATTGGACCCCATAGGAAACACAGTAGAGTAGAAGAGTGCTCTTTTGTCAAAAGCAGAGTGTGTTTCTTGTAAGGCGAGCTAGCGTTTGTTTCCCAGTACTAAATGGAGTGGAATCACATGCAGTTTCTGGTCCTACGAACAAGAGTTGTTTTCTGGTAAGGAAAGTCACTATTGCGCTCCCATTCCCATACACAGTGCAAATAGCCCTCCCGTCTGTTCCCAGGAAGTACAGTGTATTGGACTGAAGAGGATCTACTGTTCTTCTCAGGTTCCTAAGCAGATTTGAACTACATGTGGCAATGTTTGTAGGAAGCACAGTTTTTTTGTTCTGAGCAAGCTCACTGTTCGGAACACATAGTAAACAGTAAAGTAGAAGAGTGCTCTTTTCTCAAAAGCAGAGTTTGTTTCTTGGAAGGCGACTAGTTGTTTGTTTCCCAGTCCTAAATGGAGTTGAGTCACATGCAGTTTTTTGTCCTATGAGCAAGAGTTGTTTTCTGGTAAGACGAGTCACTATTGTCCTCCAATTGCCATACACAGTGCAAATATCACTCGCGTATGTTCCGAGCAAGTACAGTGTATTGGACTGAAGAGGAGCTACTGTTCTTGTCAGTTTCCTAAGCAGAGTTGAACTAGATATGGCCCGTGTGTGTAGGAAGCACAGTTCTTTTGCTCTGAGCAAGCTCACTGTTTGGACCCCATAGGAAACACAGTAGAGTAGAAGAGTGCTCTTTTCTCTGAAGCAGAGTTTGTTTCTTGTAAGGCGAGCCAGCGTTTGTTTCCCAGTCCTAAATGGAGTGGAATCACATGCAGTTTCTGGTCCTATGAGCAAGAGTTCTTTTCTGTTAAGGAATGTCACTATTGTGCTCCCATTGCCATACACAGTGCAAATAGCACATGCGTCTGTTCCCAGCAAGTACAGTGTATCAGACTGAAGAGGAACTACTGTTCTTGTCAGTTTCGTAAGCAGAGTTGAACTAGATATGGCCCGTGTGTGTAGGAAGCACAGTTCTTATGTTCTGAGCAAGCTCACTGTTCTGGCCCTATAGGAAACACAGTAGAGTAGAAGAGTGCACTTTTCTTAAAAGCAGAGTGTGTTTTTGTAAGGCGAGCTCGCGTTTGTTTCCCAGTCCTAAATGGAGTTGAGTCACATGCAGATTTTGGTCCTACAAGCAAGAGTTGTTTTTGGTAAGAAGAGTGACAGTTGCGCTCCAAATGCCATATAGAGTGCAAATAGCAATCACGTCTGTTCCCATCTAGTACAGTGTATCGGACTGAAGAGGAGCTACTGTTCTTGTCAGTTTCCTAAGCAGACTTGATCTAGATATGGCCGTGTGTGTAGGAAGCACAGTTGTTTTGTTCTGAGTAAGCTCACTGTTCGGAACACATAGAAAACACAGTAGAGTAGAAGAGTGCTCTTTTCTCAAAAGCAGAGTGTGTTTTTGGAAGGCGAGCTCGCGTTAGTTTCCCAGTCCTAAATGGAGTTGAGTCACATGCAGTTTTTTGTCCTACGAGCAAGAGTTGTTTTCTGGTAAGAAGAGTCACTGTTGCGCTCCAAATGCCATATACAGTGCAAATACCACTGGCGTCTGTTCCCAGCAAGTACAGTGTATCAGACTGAATAGGAGCTACTGTTCTTGTCAGTTTCCTAAGCAGACTTGAACTAGATATGGCCGTGTCTGTAGGAAGCACATTTTTTTTTGTTCTGAGCAAGCTCACTGTTCGGAACACATAGGAAACACAGTAGAGTAGAAGAGTGCTCTTTTCTCAAAAGCAGAGTGTGTTTTTGGAAGGCGACCTAGCGTTTGTTTCCCAGTCCTAAATGGAGTTGAATCACATGCAGTTTCTGGTCCTACGAGCAAGAGTTGTTTTCTGGTAAGGAAAGTCACTATTTTGCTCCCATTGCCATACACAGTGCAAATAGCACTGGCGTCTGTTCCCAGCAAGTACAGTGTATCGGACTGAAGAGGAGCTACTTTCTTCTCAGTTTCCTAAGCAGAGTTGAACTAGATATGGCCCGTGTGTGTAGGAAGCACAGTTCTTTTGTTCTGAGCAAGCTCACTGTTCGTATCCCATAGGAAACACAGTAGAGTAGAAGAGTGCTCTTTTCTCAAAAGCAGAGTGTGTTTCATGGAAGGCAAGCTAGCATTTGTTTCTCAGTCCTAAATGGAGTTTAATCATATGCAGTTTCTGGTCCTACGAGCAAGAGTTGTTTTCTGGTAAGGAAAGTCACTATTGTGCTCCCATTGCCATCCACAGTGCAAATAGCACTGGCCTCTGTTCCCAGCAAGTACAGTGTATCGGACTGAAGAGGAGCTACTGTTCTTGTCAGTTTCCTAAGTAGAGTTGAACTAGATATGGGCCGTGTGTGTAGGAAGCACAGTTTTTTTTTTCTGAGCAAGCACACTGTTCTGGCCCTATAGGAAACACAATAGAGTAGAAGAGTGCTCTTTTCTCTAAAGCAGAGTGTGTTTCTTGTAAGGCGAGCTAGCGTTTGTTTCCCAGTCCTAAATGGAGTTGAATCACATGCAGTTTCCAGTCCTACGAACAAGGGTTGTTTTATGTTAAGAAGAGTCACTTTGCGCTGCCATTGCCATACACAGGACAAATAGCACTGGCGTCTGTTCCCAGCAAGTACAGTGTATTGGACTGAAGAGGATCTACTGTTCTTGTCAGGTTCCTAAGCTAAATTGAACTACATATGGCCGTGTGTGTAGGAAGCACAGTTCTTTTGTTCTGTGCAAGTTCAGTGTTCGGACTCCATAGGAAACACAGTAGAGTAGAAGAGTGCTCTTTTCTCAAAAGCAGAGTGTGTTTCTTGTAAGGCAAGCTAGCGTTTGTTTCCAGTCCTATTTGGAGTTGAGTCACATGAAGTTTTTTGTCCTACGAGCAAGAGTTGTTTTCTGGTAAGACAAGTCACTATTGTGCTCTAATTGCCATACACAGTGCAAATAGCACTCGCGTCTCTTCCCCGCAAGTACAGTGTATTTGACTGAAAAGGAGCTACTGTTCTTGTCAGTTTCCTAAGCAGAGTTGAACTAGATATGGCCCTTGTGTGTAGGAAGCACAGTTCTTTTGTTCTGAGCAAGCTCACTGTTTGGACCCATAAGAAACACAGTAGAGTAGAAGAGTGCTCTTTTATCAAAAGCAGAGTGTGTTTCATGTAAGGCGAGCTAGCATTGTTTCTCAGTCCTAAATGGAGTTGAATCACATGCAGTTTCTGGTCCTACGAGCAAGAGTTGTTTTCTGGTAAGGAAAGTCACTATTGCGCTCCCATTGAGATACACAGTGCGAAAAGCACTCGCGTCTGTTCCCAGCAAGTACAGTGTATCGGACTGAAGAGGAGCTACTGTTCTTGTCAGTTTCCTAAGCAGAGTTGAACTAGATATGGCCCGTGTGTGTAGGAAGCACAGTTCTTTTGTTCTGAGCAAGCTCACTGTTCGTACCCCATAGGAAACACAGTAGAGTAGAAGAGTGCTCTTTCTCAAAAGCAGAGTGTGTTTCATGGAAGGCAAGCTAGCATTTGTTTCTCAGTCCTAAATGGAGTTGAATCATATGCAGTTTCTGGTCCTACGAGCAAGAGTTGTTTTCTGGTAAGGAAAGTCACTATTGTGCTCCCATTGCCATCCACAGTGCAAATAGCACTGGCGTCTGTTCACAGCAAGTACAGTGTATCGGACTGAAGAGGAGCCTACTGTTCTTGTCAGTTTCCTAAGCAGAGTTGAACTAGATATGGCCCGAGTGTAGGAAGCACAGTTTTTTTTTCTGAGCAAGCTCACTGTTCTGGCCCTATAGGAAACACAGTAGAGTAGAAGAGTGCTCTTTTCTCTAAAGCAGAGTGTGTTTCTTGTAAGGCGAGCTATCGTTTGTTTCCCAGTCCTAAATGGAGTTGAATCACATGCAGTTTCTGGTCCTACGAGCAAGAGTTGTTTTCTGGTAAGAAGAGTCACTATTGTGCTCCCATTGCCATACACAGTGCAAATAGCCCTCCCATCTGTTCCCAGCATGTACAGTGTATTGGAGAGAAGAGGAGCTACTGTTCTTCTCAGTTTCCTAAGCAGAGTTGAACTACATATGGCCGTGTGTGTAGAAAGCACAGTTCTTTTTTTCTGAGCAAACTCACTGTTCTGGCCCGATAGGAAACACAGTAGAGTAGAAGAGTGCTCTTTTCTCAAAAGCAGAGTGTGTTTCTTGTAAAGCGAGCTAGAGTTTGTTTCCCAGTCCTAAATGGAGTTGAATCACATGCATTTTCTGGTCCACGAGCAAGAGTTGTTTTCTGGTAAGAAGAGTAACTATTGCGCTGCCATTGCCATACACAGGACAAATAGCATTGGCGTCTGTTCCCAGCAAGTACACTGTATTGGACTGAAGAGGATCTACTGTTCTTGTCAGGTTCCTAAGGAAACTTGAACTAGATATGGACGTGTGTGGAGGAAGCACAGTTTTTTTGTTCTGAGCAAGCTCACTTTTCGGAACACATAGGAAACACAGTAGAGTAGAAGAGTGCTCTCTTCTCAAAAGCAGAGTGTGTTTCTTGTAAGGCGAGCTACCGTTTGTTTCCCAGTCGTAAATGGAGTGGAATCACATGCAGTTTCGGGTCCTAAGAGGAAGAGTTGTTTTCTGGTAAGGAAAGTCTCTATTACGCTCACATTGCCGTACACAGTGCAAATAGCACTCGCGTCTGTTCCGAGCAAGTACATTGTATTGGACTGAAACGGAGCTACTGTTCTTGTCAGTTTCCTAAGCAGAGTTGAACTAGTTATGGCCCATGTGTAGGAAGCACAGCTCTTTTGTTCTGAGCATGCTTACTGTTCTGGCCCTATAGGAAACACAGTAGAGTAGAAGAGTGCTCTTTTCTCTAAAGCAGAGTGTGTTTCTTGTAAGGCGAGCTAGCGTTTGTTTCCCAGTCCTAAATGGAGTTTAATCACATGCAGTTTCTAGTCCTACGAGCAAGAGTTGTTTTATGGTAAGAAGAGTCACTTTTGCGCTGCCATTGCCATACACAGGACAAATAGCACTGGGGTCTGTTCCCAGCAAGTACAGTGTATTGGACTGAAGAGGATCTACTGTTCTTGTCAGGTTCCTAAGCAGAATTGAACTACATATGGCCGCGTGTGTAGGAAGCACAGTTCTTTTGTTCTTAGCAAGTTCAGTGTTCGGACTCCATAGGAAACACAGTAGAGTAGAAGAGTCCTCTTTTCTCAAAAGCAGAGTGTGTTTCTTGTAAGGCGAGCTAGCGTTTGTTTCCCAGTCCTATATGGAGTTGAGTCACATGCAGTTTTTTGTCCTACGAGCAAGAGTTGTTTTCTGGTAAGACGAGTCACTATTGTGCTCTAATTGCCATACACAGTGCAAATAGCACTCGCGTCTCTTCCCCGCAAGTACAGTGTATTGGACTGAAAAGGAGCTACTGTTCTTGTCAGTTTCCTAAGCAGAGTTGAACTAGATATGGCCCTTGTTTGTAGGAAGCACAGTTCTTTTGTTTTGAGCAAGCTCACTGTTCGGACCCCATAGGAAACACAGTAGAGTAGAAGAGTGCTCTTTTCTCAAAAACAGAGTGTGTTTCAT
Organism: Peromyscus eremicus; assembly: GCF_949786415.1. NCBI lineage: Eukaryota > Metazoa > Chordata > Mammalia > Rodentia > Cricetidae > Peromyscus > Peromyscus eremicus. The sequence continues at coordinate 73,361 of NW_026735797.1, read as the reverse complement.
GTAAGGCGAGCTAGCATTTGTTTCCCAGACCTAAATGGAGTTGAATCACATGCAGTTTCTGGTACTATGAGCTAGAGTTGTTTTATGGTAAGGAAAGTCACTATTGTGCTCCCATTGCCCTACACAAGGCAAATAGCACTCGCGTCTTTTCCCAGCAAGTACAGTGTATTGGACTGAAGAGGAGCTACTGTTCTTGTCAGTTTTCTAAGCAGAGTTGAACTAGATATGGTCCGTGTGTGTAGGAAGCACAGTTCTTTTGTTCTGAGCAAGCTCACTGTTTGGACCCCATAGGAAACACAGTAGAGAAGAAGAGTGCTCTTTTCTCTAAAGCAGAGTGTGTTTCTTGTAAGGCGAGCTACCGTTTGTTTACCAGTCCTAAATGGAGTGGAATCACATGCAGTTTCTGGTCCTATGAGCAAGAGTTGTTTTCTGGTAAAGAAAGTCACTATTGCGCTCCCATTGCCATACACAGTGCAAATAGCCCTCGAGTCTCTTCCCAGCAGTACAGTGTATGGGACTGAAGAGGAGCTACTGTTCTTCTCAGTTTACTAAGCAGAGTTGAACTAGATATGGCCCGTGTGTGTAGGAAGCACAGTTCTTTTTTTCTGAGCAAGCTCACTGTTTTGGCCCTATAGGAAACACAGTAGAGTAGAAGAGTGCTCTTTTCTCAAAAGCAGAGTGTGTTTATTGTAAAGCGAGCTAGAGTTTGTTTCCCAGGCCTAAATGGAGTTGAATCACATGCAGTTTCTGGTACTACGAGCAAGAGTTGTTTTCTGGTAAGAAGAGTCACTATTGCGCTGCCATTGCCATACACTGGACAAATAGCACTGGAGTCTGTTCCCAGCAAGTACAGTGTATTGGACTGAAGAGGATCTACTGTTCTTGTCAGGTTCCTAAGCAGACTTGAATTAGATATGGGCGTGTGTGTAGGAAGCACAGTTTTTTTGTTCTCAGCAAGCTCACTGTTCGGAAAACATAGGAAACACAGTAGAGTAGAAGAGTGCTCTTTTCTCAAAAGCAGAGTGTGTTTCATGTAAGGCGAGCTGGCATTTGTTTCCCAGTCCTAAATGGAGTTGGATCACATGCAGTTTCTGGTCCACGAGCAAGAGTTGTTTTCTGGTAAGAAGAGTCACTATTGCGCTGCCATTGCCATACACAGGACAAATAGCACTGGCGTCTGTTCCCAGCAAGTACAGTGTATTGGACTGAAGAGGATCTACTGTTCTTGTCAGGTTCCTAAGCAGACTTGAACTAGATATGGCCGTGTGTGTAGGAAGCAAAGTTTTTTTGCTCTGAGCAAGCTCACTTTTCGGAACACATAAAAAACACAGTAGAGTAGATGAGTGCTCTTTTCTAAAAAACAGAGTGTGTTTCATGTAAGGCGAGCTAGCATTTGTTTGTCAGTCCTAAATAGAGTTGAATCATATGCAGTTTCTGGTCCTACGAGCAAGAGTTGTTTTCTGGTAAGGAAAGTCACTATTGTGCTCCCATTGCCATCCACAGTGCAAATAGCACTGCCGTCTGTTCCCAGCAAGTACAGTGTATCGGACTGAAGAGGAGCTACTGTTCTTGTCAGTTTCCTAAGCAGAGTGGAACAAGATATGGCCCGTGTGTGTAGGAAGCACAGTTTTTTTTTCTGAGCAAGCTCACTGTTCTGGCCCTATAGGAAACACAGTAGAGTAGAAGAGTGCTCTTTTCTCTAAAGCAGAGTGTGTTTCTTGTAAGGCGAGCTATCGTTTGTTTCCCAGTCCTAAATGGAGTTGAATCACATGCATTTTCTGGTCCTACGAGCAAGAGTTGTTTTATGGTAAGAAGAGTCACTATTGTGCTCCAATTGCCATATACAGGACAAAGAGCACTGGCGTCTGTTTTCAGCAAGTACAGTGTATTGGACTGATAAGGAGCTACTGTTCTTACAGGTTCCTAAGCAGAATAGAATTAGATATGGCCGTGTGTGTAGGAAGCACAGTTCTTTTGTTCTGAGCAACCTTACTGTTCGGACCCTATAGGAAACACAGTAGAGTAGAAGAGTGCGCTTTTCTCAAAAGCAGAGTCTGTTTCTTGTAAGGCGAGCTAGCGTTTGTTTCCCAGTCCAAAATGTAGTTGAATCACATGCAGTTTCTAGTCCTATGAGCAAGAGTTGTTTTCTGGTAAGGAAAGTCACTATTGCGCTCCCATTGCCATACACAGTGCAAAAAGCACTCGCGTCTGTTCCCAGCAAGTACAGTGTATCGGACTGAAGAGGAGCTACTTTTCTTGTCAGTTTCCTAAGCAGAGTTGAACTAGATATGGTCCGTGTGTGTAGGAAGCACAGTTCTTATGTTCTGAGCAAGCTCACTGTTCTGGCCCTATAGGAAACACAGTAGAGTAGAAGAGTGCTCTTTTCTCAAAAGCAGAGTGTGTTTCTTGTAAGGCGAGCTAGCGTTTGTTTCCTAGTCCTAAATGGAGTTGAATCTCATGCAGTTTCAGGTCCTACGAACAAGAGTTCTTTTCTGGAAAGGAAAGTCACATTGCGCTCCCATTGCCATACACAGTGAAAATAGCACTCATGTCTGGTCCCAGCAAGTACAGTGTATTGGACTGGATAGGTGCTACTGTTCTTGTCAGTTTCCTAAGCAGAGTTGAACTAGATATGATCCGTGTTTGTAGGAAGCACAGTCCTTTTGTTCTTTGCAAGCTCACTGTTTGGACCCCATAGGAAACACAGTAGAGTAGAAGAGTGGTCTTTTCTCTAAAGCAGAGTGTGTTACTTGTAAGGCGAGCTAGCGTTTTTTTCGCAGTCCTAAATGGAGTTGAATCCCATGCAGTTTCTGGTACTACAAGCAAGAGTTGTTTTCTGGTAAAAAGAGTCACTATTGCGCTGCCATTGCCATACACAGGACAAATAGCACTGGCGTCTGTTCGCAGCAAGTACAGTATATTGGGCTGAAGAGGATCTATTGTTCTTGTCAGGTTCCTAAGCAGACTTGAACTAGATATGGCCGTGTGTGTAGGAAGCACAGTTTTTTTGTTCTGAGCAAGCTCACTGTTCGGACACCATAGGAAACACAGTAGAGTAGAAGAGTGCTTTTTTCTCAAAAGCAGAGTGTGTTTCTTTTAAGACGAGCTAGCGTTTGTTTCCCATTCCTAAATGGAGTGGAATCAGATGCAGTTTGTGTTCCTACGAGCAAGAGTTGTTTTCTGGTAAGGAAAGTCACTATTGTGCTCCCATTGCCATACACAGTGCAAATAGCCCTCCCATCTGTTCCCAGCAAGTACAGTGTATTGGAAAGAAGAGGAGCTACTGTTCTTGTCAGTTTCCTAAGCAGAGTTGAACTACATATGGCCCTTGTGTGTAGGAAGCACAGTTCTTATGTTCTCAGCAAGCTCACTCTTCTGGCCCTATAGGAAACACAGTAGAGTAGAAGAGTGCTCTTTTCTCAAAAGCAGAGTGTGTTTCTTGTAAAGCGAGCTAGAGTTTGTTTCCCAGTCCTAAATGGAGTTGAATCACATGCAGTTTCTGGTCCACGAGCAAGAGTTGTTTTCTGGTAAGAAGAGTCACTATTGCGCTGCCATTGCCATACACAGGACAAATAGCATTGGCGTCTGTTCCCAGCAAGTACACTGTATTGGACTGAAGAGGATCTACTGTTCTTGTCAGGTTCCTAAGCAGACTTGAACTAGATATGGCCGTGTGTGTAGGAAGCACAGTTTTTTTGTTCTGAGCAAGCTCACTTTTCGGAACACATAGGAAACACAGTAGAGTAGAAGAGTGCTCTTTTCTCAAAAGCAGAGTGTGTTTCTTGGACGTCGAGCTAGCATTTGTTTCCCAGTCTGAAATGGACTTGAGTCACATGCAGTTTTTTGTCCTACGAGCAAGAGTTGTTTTCTGGTAAGACGAGTCACTATTGTGCTCCAATTGCCATACACAGTGCAAATAGCACTCGCGTCTCTTCCCCGCGAGTACAGTGTATTGGACTGAAAAGGAGCTACTGTTCTTGTCAGTTTCCTAAGCAGAGTTTAACTAGATATGGCCCTTGTGTGTAGGAAGCACAGTTCTTTTGTTCTGAGCAAGCTCACTGTTCGGACCCCATAGGAAACACAGTAGAGTAGAAGAGTGCTCTTTTCTCAAAAGCAGAGTGTGTTTCATGTAAGGCGAGCTAGCATTTGTTTCCCAGACCTAAATGGAGTTGAATCACATGCAGTTTCTGGTCCTATGAGCAAGAGTTGTTTTATGGTAAGGAAAGTCACTATTGTGCTCCCATTGCCCTACACAAGGCAAATAGCACTCGCGTCTGTTCCCCGCAATTAAAGTGTATTGGACTGAAGAGGAGCTACTGTTCTTGTCAGTTTCCTAAGCAGAGTTGAACTAGATATGGCCCGTGTGTGTAGGAAGCACAGTTCTTTTGTTCTGAGCAAGCTCACTGTTCGGACCCCATAGGAAACACAGTAGAGTAGAAGAGTGCTCTTTTCTCAAAAGCAGAGTGTGTTTCATGTAAGGCGAGCTAGCATTTGTTTCCCAGTCCTAAATGGAGATGAATCACATGCAGTTTCTGGTCCTACGAGCAAGAGTTGTTTTCTGGTAAGGAATGTCACTATTGTGCTCCCATTGCCATACACAGTGCAAATAGCACTCGCGTCTGTTCCCAGCAAGTACAGTGTATGGGACTGAGGGAGGAGCTACTGTTCTTGTCAGTTTCCTAAGCAGAGTTGAACTAGATATGGCCCGTGTGTGTAGGAAGCACAGTTTTTTTTTCTGAGCAAGCTCATTGTTCGGACCCTATAGGAAACACAGTAGAGTAGAAGAGTGCTCTTTTCTCTAAAGCAGAGTGTGTTTCTTGTAAGGCGAGCTAGCGTTTGTTTCCCAGTCCTAAATGGAGTTGAATCACATGCAGTTTCTAGTCCTACGAGCAAGAGTTGTTTTCTGGTAAGGAATGTCACTATTGTGCTCCCATTGCCATACACAGTGCAAATAGCACTCGCGTCTGTTCCCAGCAAGTACAGTGTATGGGACTGAGGGAGGAGCTACTGTTCTTGTCAGTTTCCTAAGCAGAGTTGAACTAGATATGGCCCGTGTGTGTAGGAAGCACAGTTTTTTTTTCTGAGCAAGCTCATTGTTCGGACCCTATAGGAAACACAGTAGAGTAGAAGAGTGCTCTTTTCTCAAAAGCAGAATGTGTTTCTTGTAAGGCGAGCTAGCATTTGTTTCCAAGTCCTAAATTGAGTTGAATCACATGCAGTTTCTGGTCCTACGATCAAGAGTTCTTTTCTGGTAAGGAAAGTCACATTGCGCTCCCATTGCCATACACAGTACAAATAGCACTCGCGTCTGTTCCCAGCAAGTACAGTGTATTGGACTGGATAGGTGCTACTGTTCTTGTCAGTTTCCTGAGCAGAGTTGAACTAGATATGATCCGTGTTTGTAGGAAGCACAGTTCTTTTGTTCTTTGCAAGCTCACTGTTTGGACCCCATAGGAAACACAGTAGAGTAGAAGAGTGCTCTTTTCTCTAAAGCAGAGTGTATTTCTTGTAAGGCGTGCTAGCATTTGTTTCACAGTCCTAAATGGAGTTGAATCCCATGCAGTTTCTGGTACTACGAGCAAGAGTTGTTTTATGGTAAGAAGAGTCACTATTGCACTGCCATTGCCATACACAGGACAAATAGCACTGGCATCTGTTCGCAGCAAGTACAGTGTATTGGGCTGAAGAGGATCTACTGTTCTTGTCAGGTTCCTAAGCAGACTTGAACTAGATATGGCCGTGTGTGTAGGAAGCACATTTTTTTTTCTGAGCAAGCCCCCTGTTCAGACGCCATAGGAAACACAGTAGAGTAGAAGAGTGCTCTTTTCTCTAAAGCAGAGTGTATTTCTTTTAAGGCGAGCTAGCGTTTGTTTCCCATTCCTAAATGGAGTGGAATCACATGCAGTTTGTGTTCCTACGAGCAAGAGTTGTTTTCTGGTAAGGAAAGTCACTATTGTGCTCCCATTGCCATACACAGTGCAAATAGCCCTCCCATCTGTTCCCAGCAAGTACAGTGTATTGGACTGAAGAGGCGCTACTGTTCTCCTCAGATTCCTAAGCAGAGTTGAACTAGATATGGCCCGTGTGTGTAGGAAGCACAGTTCTTTTTTTCTGAGCAAGCTCACTGTTCTGGCCGTATGGGAAACACAGTAGAGTAGAAGAGTGCTCTTTTCTCAAAAGCAGAGTGTGTTTCTTGTAAAGCCAGCTAGAGTTTGTTTCCCAGTCCTAAATGGAGTTGAATCACATGCAGTTTCTGGTCCTATGAGCAAGAGTTGTTTTCTGATAAGGAAAGTCACTATTGCGCTCCCATTGCCTTTCACAGTGCAAATAGCACTCGCGTCTGTTCCCAGCAAGTACAGTGTATTGGACTGAAGAGGATCTACTGTTCTTGTCAGGTTCCTAAGCAGACTTGAACTAGATATAGCCGTGTGTGTAGGAAGCACAGTTCTTTTGTTCTGAGCAAGCTCACTGTTCGGACCCTATAGGAAACACAGTAGAGTAGAAGAGTGCTCTTTTATCAAAAGCAGAGTGTGTTTCTTGTAAGGCGAGCTAGCGTTTGTTTCCCAGTCCTAAATGGAGTTGAATCACATGCAGTTTCTGGTCCTATGAGCAAGAGTTGTTTTCTGATAAGGAAAGTCACTATTGCGCTCCCATTGCCATACACAGTGCAAATAGCACTCGCGTCTGTTCCCAGCAAGTACAGTGTATCGGACTGAAGAGGAGCTACTTTTCTTGTCAGTTTCCTAAGCAGAGTTGAAGTAGATATGGCCCGTGTGTAGGAAGCACAGTTCTTATGTTCTGAGCAAGCTCACTGTTCTGGCCCTATAGGAAACACAGTAGAGTAGAAGAGTGCTCTTTTCTCTAAAGCAGAGTGTGTTTCTTGTAAGGCGAGCTAGCGTTTGTTTCCTAGTCCTAAATGGAGTTGAATCACATGCAGTTTCAGGTCCTACGAACAAGAGTTCTTTTCTGGTAAGGAAAGTCTCATTGCGCTCCCATTGCCATAAACAGTGCAAATAGCCCTCCCACCTGTTCCCAGCAAGTACAGTGTATTGGACTGAAGAGGAGCTACTGATCTTCTCAGTTTCCTAAGCAGAATTGAACTAAATATAGCCGTGTGTGTAGGAAGCGCAGTTCTTTTGTTCTGAGCAAGCTCACTGTTCGGACCCTACAGGAAACACAGTAGAGTAGAAGAGTGCTCTTTTCTCTAAAGCAGAGTGTGTTTCTTGTAAGGCGAGCTAGCGTTTGTTTCCCAGTCCTAAATGGAGTTGAATCACATGCAGTTTCTGGTCCTATGAGCAACAGTTGTTTTCTGATAAGGAAAGTCACTATTGCGCTCCAATTGCCATACACAGTGCAAATAGCACTCGCGTCTGTTCCCAGCAAGTACAGTGTATCGGACTGAAGAGGAGCTACTTTTCTTGTCAGTTTCCTAAGCAGAGTTGAAGTAGATATGGCCCGTGTGTAGGAAGCACAGTTCTTATGTTCTGAGCAAGCTCACTGTTCTGGCCCTATAGGAAACACAGTAGACTAGAAGAGTGCTCTTTTCTCTAAAGCAGAGTGTGTTTTTGTAAGGCGAGCTATCATTTGTTTCCCAGTCCTAAATGGAGTGGAATCACATGCAGTTTGTGGTCCTATGAGCAAAAGTTGTTTTCTGGTAAGGAAAGTCACTATTGCGCTACCATTGCCTTACTCAGTGCAAATAGCCCTCCCGTCTGTTCCCAGCAAGTACAGTGTATTGGACTGAAGTGGAGCTACTGTTCTTCTCAGTTTCCTAAGCAGAGTTGAACTAGATATGATCCGTGTGTGTAGAAGGCACAGTTCTTTTTTCTGAGCAAGCTCACTGTTCTGGCCCTATAGGAAACACAGTAGAGTAGAAGAGTGCTCTTTTCTCAAAAGCAGAGTGTGTTTCTTGTAAAGCGAGCTAGAGTTTGTTTCCCAGTCCTAAATGGAGATGAATCACATGCAGTTTCTGGTCCTACGAGCAAGAGTTGTTTTCTGGTAAGAAGAGTCACTATTGCGCTGCCATTGCCATACACAGGACAAATAGCACTGTCGTCTGTGCCAAGCAAGTACAGTGTATTGGACTGAAGAGGATCTACTGTTCTTTTCAGTTTCCTAAGCAGAATTGAACTAGATATGGCCGTGTGTGTAGGAAGCACAGTTCTTTTGTTCTGAGCAAGTTCAGTGTTCGGACTCCATAGGAAGAACAGTAGAGTAGAAGAGTGCTCTTTTCTCAAAAGCAGAGTGTGTTTCTTTTAAGGCGAGCTAGCGTTTGTTTCCCAGTCTTAAATGGAGTTGAGTCACATGCAGTTTTTTGTCCTACGAGCAAGAGTTTTTTTCTGGTAAGATGAGTCACTATTGTGCTCCAATTGCCATACACAGTGAAAATAGCACTCGCGTCTGTTCCCCGCAAGTAAAGTGTATTGGACTGAAGAGGAGCTACTGTTCTTGTCAGTTTCCTAAGCAGAGTTGAACTAGATATGGCCCGTGTGTGTAGGAAGCACAGTTCTTTTGTTCTGAGCAAGCTCACTGTTCGGACCCCATAGGAAACACAGTAGAGTAGAAGAGTGCTCTTTTCTCAAAAGCAGAGTGTGTTTCATGTAAGGCGAGCTAGCATTTGTTTCCCAGTCCTAAATGGAGATGAATCACATGCAGTTTCTGGTCCTACGAGCAAGAGTTGTTTTCTGGTAAGGAAAGTAACTATTTTGCTTCCATTGCCATACACAGTACAAATAGCCCTCCCGTCTGTTCCCAGCAAGTACAGTGTATGGGACTGAGGGAGGAGCTACTGTTCTTGTCAGTTTCCTAAGCAGAGTTGAACTAGATATGGCCCGTGTGTGTAGGAAGCACAGTTTTTTTTTCTGAGCAAGCTCACTGTTCGGACCCTATAGGAAACACAGTAGAGTAGAAGAGTGCTCTTTTCTCTAAAGCAGAGTGTATTTCTTGTAAGGCGTGCTAGCGTTTGTTTCCCAGTCTTAAACAGAGTTGAATCACATGCAGTTTCTAGTCTTACGAGCAAGAGTTGTTTTATGGTAACAAGAGTCACTATTGCTATGCCATTGCCATACACAGGACAAATAGCACTGGCGTCTGTTCCCAGCAAGTACAGTGTATTGGACTGAAGAGGATCTACTGTTCTTGTCAGTTTCCTAAGCAGAGTTGAACTAGATATGGCACGTTGATGTAGGAAGCACAGTTCTTTTGTTCTGAGTAAGCTCACTGTTCGGACCCCATAGGAAGCACAGTAGATTAGAAGAGTGCTCTTTTCTCAAAAGCAGAGTGTGTTTCATGTAAGGCGAGCTAGCATTTGTTTGCCAGTCCTAAATGGAGTTGAATCACATGCAGTTTCTGGTCCTACGATTAAGAGTTGTTTTCTGGTAAGGAAAGTCACTATTGCGCTCCCATTGCCATACACTGTGCAAATAGCACTCGCGGCTGTTCCCAGCAAGTACAGTGTATCGGACTGAAGAGGAGCTACTGTTCTTGTCAGTTTCCTAAGCAAAGTTGTACTAGTTATGTCCCGTGTGTAGGAAGCACAGTTCATTTTTCTGAGCAAGCTCACTGTTCTGGCCTTATAGGAAACACAGTAGAGTAGAAGAGTGCTTTTTTCTCAAAAGCAGAGTGTGTTTCTTGTAAGGCGAGCTAGCATTTGTTTCCCAGTCCTAAATGGAGTTGAATCACATCCAGTTTCTGGTCCTATGAGCAAGAGTTGTTTTCTGGTAAGGAAAGTCACTATTGCGCTCCCATTCCCATACATAGTACAAATAGCCCTCGCGTCTGTTCCCAGCAAGTACAGTGTATTGGACTGAAGAGGAGCTACTGTTCTTGTCATTTTCATAAGAGGAGTTGAACCAGATATATCCCATGTGTGTAGGAAGCACAGTTCTTTTGTTCTGAGAAAGCACACTGTGCGGACACCATCGTAAACACAGTAGAGTAGATGAGAGCTCTTTTCTCAAAATTAGATTGTGTTTCTTGAAAGGCGAGCTAGTATTTGCTTCCCAGTAAGAAATGGAGTTGAATCCCATGCCGTTTCTGGTCCTACGAGCAAGAGTTTTTTTCTGGTAAGAAGAGTCACTATTGGGCTCCCATTGCCATACAAGTGCAAATAGCACTGGCGTCTGTTCCCAGAGTACAGTGTATTCGAATGAAGAGCAGCTACTGTTCTTGTCAGTTTTCTAAGCATAGTTGAACTAGATACGGCCCGTGTGTGTAGGAAGCACAGTTCTTTTGTTCTGAGCAAGCTCACTGTGCAGAACACATAGGAAACACAGTAGAGTAGAAGAGTGCTCTTTTCTCAAAAGCAGAGTGTGTTTCTTGGAAGTCGAGCTAGCGTTTGTTTCCCAGTCCTAAATGGAGTTGAGTCACATGCAGTTTTTTGTCCTACGAGCCAGAGTTGTTTTCTGGTAAGACAAGTCACTATAAGGCTCCAATTGCCATACACAGTGCAAATAGCACTCGCGTATGTTCCCCGCAAGTACAGTGTATTGGACTGAAGAGGAGCTACTGTTCTTGTCAGTTTCCTAAGCAGAGTTGAACTAGATATGGTACGTGTGTGTAGCAAGCACAGTTCTTTTGTTCTGACCAAGCTCACTCTTTGGACCACATAGGAATCACAGGAGAGTAGAAGAGTGCTCTTTTCTCTAAAGCAGAGTGTGTTTCTTGTAAGGCGAGCTAGCGTTTGTTTCCCAGTCCTAAATGGAGTAGAATCACATGCAGTTTCTGGTCCTACGAGCAAGAGTTGTTTTCTGGTAAGGAAAGTCACTATTGCGCTCCCATTGCCATACACAGTGCAAATAGCCCTCCCGTCTGTTCCCAGCAAGTACAGATATTGGACTGAAGAGGAGCTACTGTTCTTCTCAGTTTCCTAAGCAGAGTTGAACTAGATATGGCCCGTGTGTGTAGGAAGCACAGTTCTTATGTTCTGAGCAAGCTCACTGTTCTGGCCCTATAGGAAACACAGTAGAGTAGAAGAGTGCTCTTTTCTCAAAAGCAGATTGTGTTTCTTGTAAAGCGAGCTAGAGTTTGTTTCCCAGTCCTAAATGGAGTTGAATCACATGCAGTCTCTGGTCCTACGAGCAAGAGTTGTTTTCTGGTAAGAAGAGTCACTATTGCGCCGCCTATGCCATACACAGGACAAATAGCACTGGCGTCTCTTCCCAGCAAGTACAGTGTATTGGACCGAAGAGGATCTACTGTTCTTGTCAGGTTCCTAAGCAGACTTGAACTAGATATGGCCGTGTGTGTAGGAAGCACAGTTTTTTTGTTCTGAGCAAGCTCACTTTTTGGAACACATAGGAAACACAGTAGAGAAGAAGAGTGCTCTTTTCTCTAAAGCAGAGTGTGTTTCTTGGAAGTCGAGCTAGCGTTTGTTTCCCAGTCCTAAATGGAGTTGAGTCACATGCAGTTTTTTGTCCTACGAGCCAGAGTTGTTTTCTGGTAAGACAAGTCACTATAAGACTCCAATTGCCATACACAGTGCAAATAGCACTCACGTCTGTTCTCCGCAAGTACAGTGTATTGGACTGAAGAGGAGCTAGTGTTCTTGTCAGTTTCCTAAGCAGAGTTGAACTAGATATGGCCCGTGTGTAGGAAGCACAGTTGTTTTGTTCTGAGCAAGCTCACTGTTCGGACCCCATAGGAAACACAGTAGAGTAGAAGAGTGCTCTTTTCTCAAAAGCAGAGTGTATTTCATGTAAGGCGAGCTAGCATTTGTTTCCCAGTCCTAATAGAGTTGAATCACATGCAGTTTCTGGTCCTACGAGCAAGAGTTGTTTTCTGGTAAGGAAAGTCACTATTGGGCTCCCATTGCCATACACAGTGCAAATAGCACTCGCGTCTGTTCCCAGCAAGTACAGTCTATCGGACTGAAGAGGAGCTACTGTTCTTGTCAGTTTCCTAAGCAGAGTTGAACTAGATATGGTCCGTGTGTAGGAAGCACAGTTCTTTTGTTCTGAGCAAGCTCACTGTTCTGGCCCTATAGGAAACACAGTAGAGTAGAAGAGTGCTCTTTTCTCTAAAGCAGAGTGTGTTTTTGTAAGGCGAGCTAGCATTTGTTTCCCAGTCCTAAATGGAGTGGAATCACATGCAGTCTCCGGTCCTAAGAGCAAGAGTTGTTTTCTGGTAAGGTAAGTCACTATTGCGCTCCCCTTGCCATACATAGTGCAAATAGATCTCGCGTCTGTTCCCAGCAAGTACAGTGTATCGGACTGAAGAGGAGCTACTGTTCTTGTCAGTTTCCTAAGCAGAGTTGAACTAGATATGGCCCGTGTGTGTAGGAAGCACAGTTCTTTTGTTCTGAGCAAGCTCACTGTTCAGACCCCATAGGAAACACAGTAGAGGAGAAGAGTGCTCTTTTCTCAAAAGCAGAGTGTGTTTCTTTTAAGGCGAGCTAGCGTTTGTTTCCCCGTCCTAAATGGGTTTGAGTCACATGCAGTTTCTGGTCCTAAGAACAAGAGTTGTTTTCTTGAAAGGAAAGTCACTATTGCGTGCTCATTGCCTTACACAAGGCAAATAGCACTCGCGTCTTTTCCCAGCAAGTACAGTGTATTGGACTGAATAGGAGTTACTGTTCTTGTCAGTTTCCTAAGTAGAGTTGAAGTAGATATGGCCCGTGTGTGTAGGAAGCACAGTTCTGTTGTTCTGAGCAAGCTCACTGTCTGGCCCTATAGGAAACACAGCAGAGTAGAAGAGTGCTCTTTTCTCTAAAGCAGAGTGTGTTTCTGTAAGGTGAGCTAGCTTTTGTTTCCCAGTCCTAAATGGAGTTGAATTACATGCACTTTTTGGTCCTACGAGCAAGAGTTGTTTTCTGGTAAGAAGAGTCACTATTGCGCTGCCATTGCCATACACAGGACAAATAGCACTGGCGTCTGTTCCCAGCAAGTACAGTGTATCGGACTGATGAGGAGCTACTGTTCTTGTCAGTTTCCTAAGCAGAGTTGAACTAGATATGGCCCGTGTGCAGGAAGCACAGTTCTTTTGTTCTGAGCAAGCTCACTGTTCAGACCCCATAGGAAACATAGTAGAGGAGAAGAGTGCTCTTTACTCAAAAGCAGAGTGTGTTTCTTGTAAGGCGAGCTAGCGTTTGTTTCCCAGTTCTAAATGGATTTGAGTCACATGCAGTTTCTGGTCCTAAGAACAAGAGTTGTTTTCTGGAAAGGAAAGTCACTATTGCGCGCCCATTGCCTTACACAAGGCAAATAGCACTCGCGTCTTTTCCCAGCAAGTACAGTGTATTGGACTGAAGAGGAGCTACTGTTCTTCTCAGTTTCCTAAGCAGAGTTGAACTAGATATGGCCCGTGTGTAGGAAGCACAGTTCTTTATTCTGAGCAAGCTCACTGTTCTGGCCCTATAGGAAACACAGTAGAGTAGAAGAGTGCTCTTTTCTCTAAAGCAGAGTGTGTTTCTGTAAGGTGAGCAAGCTTTTGTTTCCCAGTCCTAAATGGAGTTGAATCACATGCAGTTTCTGGTCCTACGAGCAAGAGTTGTTTTATGGTAAGAAGAGTCACTATTGTGCTGCCATTGCCATACACAGGACAAATAGCACTGGCGTCTGTTCCCAGCACGTACAGTGTATTGGACTGAATAGGATCTACTGTTATTGTCAGGTTCCTAAGCAGAATTGAACTAGATATGGCCATGTGTGTAGGAAGCACAGTTCTTTTGTTCTGAGCAAGCTCACTGTTCTGACACCATAGGAAACAAAGTAGAGTAGAAGAGTGCTCTTTTCTCAAAAGGAGAGTGTGTTTTTGTAAGGCGAGCTAGCGTTTGTTTCCTAGTCCTAAATGGAGTTGAATCACATGCAGTTTCTGGTCCTACGAGCAAGAGTTGTTTTCTGGTAAGGAAAGTCACTATTGCGCTCCCATTACCCTACACAAGGCAAATAGCACTCGCGTCTTTTCCCAGCAAGTACAGTGTATTGGAGTGAATAGGAGCTACTGTTCTTGTCAGTTTCCTAAGCAGAGTTGAACTAGATATGGTCCGTATGTGTAGGAAGCACAGTTCTTTTGTTCTGAGCAAGCTCACTGTTTGGATCCCATAGGAAACACAGTAGAGTAAAAGAGTGCTCTTTTCTCTAAAGCAGAGTGTGTTTTTGTAAGGCGAGCTATCATTTGTTTCCCAGTCCTAAATGGAGTGGAATCACATGCAGTTTGTGGTCCTATGAGCAAAAGTTGTTTTCTGGTAAGGAAAGTCACTATTGCGCTACCATTGCCTTACTCAGTGCAAATAGCCCTCCCGTCTGTTCCCAGCAAGTACAGTGTATTGGACTGAAGTGGAGCTACTGTTCTTCTCAGTTTCCTAAGCAGAGTTGAACTAGATATGATCCGTGTGTGTAGAAGGCACAGTTCTTTTTTCTGAGCAAGCTCACTGTTCTGGCCCTATAGGAAACACAGTAGAGTAGAAGAGTGCTCTTTTCTCAAAAGCAGAGTGTGTTTCTTGTAAAGCGAGCTAGAGTTTGTTTCCCAGTCCTAAATGGAGATGAATCACATACAGTTTCTGGTCCTACGAGCAAGAGTTGTTTTCTGGTAAGAAGAGTCACTATTGCGCTGCCATTGACATACACAGGACAAATAGCACTCGCGTCTGTTCCCAGCAAGTACAGTGTATTGGACTGAAGAGGATCTACTGTTCTTGTCAGGTTCCTAAGCAGACTTGAACTAGATATGGTCGTGTGTGTAGGAAGCACAGTTTTTTTGTTCTGATCAAGCTCACTGTTCGGAACACACAGGAAACACAGCAGAGTAGAAGAGTACTCTTTTCTCAAAAGCAGAGTGTGTTTCTTGGAAGTCGAACTAGCGTTTGTTTCCCAGTCCTAAATGGAGTTGAATCACAGACAGTTTTTGGTCCAACGAGCAAGAGTTGTTTTCTGGTAAGACAAGTCACTATTGTGCTCCAATTGCCATACACAGTGCAAATATCACTCGCTTCTGTTCCCCACAAGTACAGTGTATCGGACTGAAGAGGAGCTACTGTTCTTGTCAGTTTCCTAAGCAGAGTTGAACTAGATATGGCCCGTATGTGTAGGAAGCACAGTTCTTATGTTCTGAGCAATCTCACTGTTCTGGCCCTATAGGAAACACAGTAGAGTAGAAAAGTGCTCTTTTCTCAAAAGCAGAGTGTGTTTCTTGTAAAGCGAGCTAGAGTTTGTTTCCCAGTCCTAAATGGAGTTGAATCACATGCAGTTTCTGGTCCTACGAACAAGAGTTGTTTTCTGGTAAGGAAAGTCACTATTGCGCTCCCATTGCCCTACACAAGGCAAATAGCACTCGCGTCTTTTCCCAGCAAGTACAGTGTATTGGACTGAAGAGGAGCTACTGTTCTTCTCAGTTTCCTAAGCAGAGTTGAACTAGATGTGGTCCGTGTGTGTATTAAGCACAGTTCTTTTGTTCTGAGCAAGCTCACTGTTTGGACCCCATAGGAAACACAGTAGAGTAGAACAGTGCTATTTTCTCTAAAGCAGAGTGTGTTTCTTGTAAGGCGAGCTAGCATTTGTTTCCCAGTCCTAAATGGAGTGGAATCACATGCAGTTTCTAGTCCTATGAGCAAGAGTTGTTTTCTGGTAAGGAAAGTCACTATTGCGCTCCCATTGACTTACACAGTGCAAATAGCACATACGCCTGTTGCCAGCAAGTACAGTGTATTGGACTGAAGAGGAGCTACTGTTCTTGTCAGTTTCCTAAGCAGAGTTGAACCAGATATGGCCGTGTGTGTAGGAAGCACAGTTCTTTTGTTCTGAGCAAGCTCACTGTTCGGACCTCATAGGAAACACAGTAGAGTAGAAGAGTGCTCTTTAATCAAAAGCAGAGTGTGTTTCATGTAAGGCGAGCTAGCATTTGTTTCCCAGTCCTAAATGGAGTGGAATCACATGCAGTTTCTGGTCCTACGAGCAAGAGCTGTTTTCTGGTAAGGAAAGTCACTATTTTGCTCCCATTGCCATCCACAGTGCAAATAGCCCAACCGTCTGTTCCCAGCAAGTACAGTGTATTGAACGGAAGAGGAGCTACTGTTCTTGTCAGTTTCCTAAGCAGAGTTGAACTAGTTATGGCCCTGTGTTGGAAGCACAGTTCTTTTGTTCTGAGCAAGCTCACTGTTCTTTCCCTATAGGAAACACAGTTGAGTAGAAGAGTGCTCTTTTCTCTAAAGCAGAGTGTGTTTCTTCTAAGGCGAGCTAGCGTTTGTTTCCCAGTCCTAAATGGAGTTGAATCACATGCAGTTTATAGTCTTACGAACAAGAGTTGTTTTATGGAAACAAGAGTCACTATTGCTATGCCATTGCCATACACAGTGTAAATAGCACTGGCGTCTGTTCCCAGCAAGTACAGTGTATTGGACTGAAGAGGATCTACTGTTCTTGTCTGGTTCCTAAGCAGAATTGAACTAGATATGGCCGTGTGTGTAGGAAGCACAGTTTTTTTGTTCTGAGGAAGCTCACTGTTCGGAACACATAGAAAACACAGTAGAGAAGATGAGTGCTCTTTTCTCAAAAGCAGAGTGTGTTTCTTGGAAGTCGAGCTAGCGTTTGTTTCCCAGTCCTAAATGGAGTTGAGTCACATGCAGTTTTTTGTCCTACGAGCCAAAGTTGTTTTCTGGTAAGACAAGTCACTATTGTGCTCCAATTGCCATACACAGTGCAAATAGCACTCGCGTCTGTTCCCCGAAAGTACTGTGTATGGGACTGAAGAGGAGCTACTGTTCTTGTCAGTTTCCTAAGCAGTGTTGAACTAGATATGGACCGTGTGTAGGAAGCACAGTCCTTTTTTTCTGAGCAAGCTCACTGTTCGGACCCCATAGGAAACACAGTAGAGTAGAAGAGTACTCTTTTCTCAAAAGCAGAGTGTGTTTCATGTATGCGAGCTAGCATTTGTTTCCCAGTCCTAAATGGAGTTGAATCCCATGCAGTTTCTGGTCCTATGAGCAAGAGTTGTTTTCTGGTAAGGAAAGTAACTATTGCGCTCCCATTGCCATACACAGTGCAAATAGCACTCGCGTCTTTCCCCAGCAAGTACAGTGTATTGGACTGAATAGGAGCTACTGTTCTTGTCAGTTTCCTAAGCAGAGTTGAACTAGATATGGGCCGTGTGTGTAGGAAGCACAGTTCTTTTGTTCTGAGCAAGCTCACTGTTTGGACCCCATAGGAAACACAGTAGAGTAGAAGAGTGCTCTTTTCTCTAAAGCAGAGTGTGTTTCTTGTAAGGTAAGCTACCGTTTGTTTTCCAGTCCTAAATGGAGTGGAATCACATACAGTTTCTGGTCCTATGAGCAAGAGTTGTTTTCTGGTAAGGAAAGTTACTATTGCGCTCCCATTGCCATACACAGTGCAAATAGCCCTCCCGTCTCTTCACAGCAAGTACAGTGTATTGGACTGAAGAGGAGCTACTGTTCTTCTCACTTTCCTAAGCAGAGTTGAACTAGATATGGCCCGTGTGTGTAGGAAGCACAGTTCTTTGTTTCCGAGCAAGCTCACTGTTCTGGCCCTATAGGAAACACAGTAGAGTAGAAGAGTGCTCTTTTCTCAAAAGCAGAGTGTGTTTCTTGTAAAGCGAGCTAGAGTTTGTTTCCCAGTCCTAAATGGAGTTGAATCACATGCAGTTTCTGGTCCTACGAGCAAGAGTTGTTTTCTGGTAAGAAGAGTCACTATTGCGCTGCCATTGCCATACACAGGACAAATAGCACTGGCGTCTGTTCCCAGAAAGTACAGTGTATTGGACTGAAGAGAATCTACTGTTCTTGTCAGTTTCCTAAGCAGACTTGAACTAGATATGGCCGTGTGAGTAGGAAGTACAGGTTTTTTGTTCTGATCAAGCTCACTGTTCGGAACACATAGGAAACACAGTAGAGTAGAAGAGTGCTCTTTTCTCAAAAGCAGAGTGTGTTTCATGTAAGGCGAGCTAGCGTTTGTTTCCCAGTCCTAAATGGAGTTTAGTCACATGTAGTTTTTTGTCCTACGAGCAAGAGTTGTTTTCTGGTAAGACAAGTCACTATTGTGCTCCAATGCCATACACAGTGCAAATAGCACTCGTGTCTGTTCCCCGCAAGTACAGTGTATTGGACTGAAAAGGAGCTACTGTTCTTGTTGGTTTCCTAAGCAGAGTTGAACTAGATATGGCCCGTGTGTGTAGGAAGCACAGTTCTTTTGTTCTGAGCAAGCTCACTGTTCAGACCCGATAGGAAACACAATAGAGTAGAAGAGTGCTCTTTTCTCAAATGCAGAGTGTGTTTCATGTAAGGCGAGCTAGCATTTGTTACCCAGTCCTAAATGGAGTTGAATCACATGCAGTTTCTGGTCCTACGAGCAAGAGTTGTTTTCTGGTAAGAAGAGACAATATTGCGCTGCCATTGCCATACACAGGACTAATAGCACTGGTGTCTGTTCCCAGCAAGTACAGTGTATTGGACTGTAGAGGATCTACTGTTCTTGTCAGGTTCCTAAGCAGAATTGAACTAGATATGGCCGTGTGTGTAGGAAGCACAGTTTTTTTGTTCTGAGCAAGCTCACTGTTCGGACCCCAGAGGAAACACAGTAGAGTAGAAGAGTGCTCTTTTCTCAAAAGCAGAGTGTGTTTCTTATAAGGCGAGCTAGCGTTTGTTTCCCAGTCCTAAATGGAGTTGAGTCACATGCAGTTTTTTGTCCTACGAGCAAGAGTTGTTTTCTGGTAAGGAAAGTCACTATTGCACTCCCATTGCCATACACAGTGCAAATAGCCTTCCCGTCTGTTCCCAGCAAGTACAGTGTATTGGATTGAAAAGGAGCTACTGTTCTTCTCAGTTTCCTAAGCAGAGTTGAACTAGATATGGCCCGTGTGTATAGGAAGTACAGTTCTTTTATTCTGAGCAAGCTCACTGTTCTGGCCATATAAGAAAAACAGTAGAGTAGAAGAGTGCTCTTTTCTCAAAAGCAGAGTGTGATTCTTGTAAAGCGAGCTAGAGTTTGTTTCCCAGTCCTAAATGGAGTTGAATCACATGCAATTTCTGGTCCTACGAGCAAGAGTTGTTTTCTGGTAAGAAGAGTCACTATTGCGCTACCATTGTCATACACAGGACAAATAGCACTGGCGTCTGTTCCCAGCAAGTACAGTTTATTGGGCTGAAGAGGATCTACTGTTCTTGGCAGGTTCCTAAGCAGACTTGAACTAGATATGTTCCGTGTGTGTAGGAAGCACAGTTCTTTTGTTCTGAGCAAGCTCACTGTTTGGACCCCATAGGAAACACAGTAGAGTAGAAGAGTGCTCTTTTCTCTTAAGCAGAGTGTGTTTCTTGTAAGGCGAGCTACCGTTTGTTTCCCAGTCCTAAATGGAGTGGAATCACATGCAGTTTCTGGTCCTACGAGCAAGAGTTGTTTTCTGGTAATGAAAGTCACTATTGCGCTCCCATTGACATACACAGTGCAAATAGCCCTCCCGTTTGTTCCCAGAAAGTACAGTGTATTGGACTGAAGAGGAGCTACTGTTCTTCTCAGTTTCCTAAGCAGAGTTGAACTAGATATGGCCCGTGTGTGTAGGAAGCACAGTTCTTTTTTTTCTGAGCAAGCTCACTGTTCTGGCCCTATAGGAAACACAGTAGAGTAGAAGAGTGCTCTTTTCTCAAAAGCAGAGTGTGTTTCTTGTAAAGCGAGCTAGAGTTTGTTTCCCAGTCCTAATTGGAGTTGAATCACATGCAGTTTCTGGTCCTACGAGCAAGAGTTGTTTTCTAGTAAGAAGAGTCACTATTGCGCTGCCATTGCCATACACAGGACAAATAGCACTCGCGTCTGTTCCCCGCAAGTACAGTGTATTGCACTGAAGAAGATCTACTGTTCTTGTCAGTTTCCTAAGCAGAGTTGAAATAGATATGGCTCGTGTGTGTAGGAAGCACAGTTCTTTTGTTCTGAGTAAGCTCACTGTTCGGACCCCATAGGAAGCACAGTAGATTAGAAGAGTGCTCTTTTCTCAAAAGCAAGTGTGTTTCATGTAAGGCGAGCTAGCATTTGTTTGCCAGTCCTAAATGGAGTTGAATCACATGCAGTTTCTGGTCCTACGATCAAGAGTTGTTTTCTGGTAAGGAAAGTCAGTATTGCGCTCCCATTGCCATACACTGTGCAAATAGCACGCGCGTTTTTTCCCAGCAAGTACAGTGTATCCGACTGAAGAGGAGCTACTGTTCTTGTAGTTTCCTAAGCAAAGTTGAACTAGTTATGGCCCGTGTGCAGGAAGCACAGTTCATTTTTTCTGAGCAAGCTCACTGTTCTGGTCTTATAGGAAACACAGTAGAGTAGAAGAGTGCTCTTTTCTCAAAAGCAGAGTGTGTTTCTTGTAAAGCGAGCTAGAGTTTGTTTCCCAGTCCTAAATGGAGTTGAATCACATGAAGTTTCTGGTCCTAAGAGCAAGAGTTGTTTTCTGTTAAGAAGAGTAACTATTGTGCTGCCATTGCCATACACAGGACAAATAGCACTGGCGTCTGTCCCCAGCAAGTACAGTGTATTGAACTGAAGAGGATCTACTGTACTTGTCAGGTTCCTAAGCAGACTTGAACTAGATATGGCCGTGTGAGTAGGAAGCACAGTTTTTTTGTTCTGAGTAAGCTCTCTGTTCTGGCCCTATAGGAAACAAAGTAGAGTAGAAGAGTGCTCTTTTATCAAAAGCAGAGTGTGTTTCTTGGGTGTCGAGCTAGCGTTTGTTTCCCAGTCCTAAATGGAGTTTAGTCACATGCAGTTTTTTGTCCTACGAGCAAGAGTTGTTTTCTGGTAAGAAGAGTCACTATTGTGCTCCAATTGCCATACACAGGACAAATAGCACTGGCGTCTGTTCCCAGCAAGTACAGTGTATTGGACTGAAGAGGATCTACTGTTCTTGTCAGGTTCCTAAGCAGACTTGAACTAGATATGGCCGTGTGTGTAGGAAGCACAGTTTTTTTGTTCTGAACAAGCTCACTGTTCGGAACACATAGGAAACACAGTAGAGTAGAAGAGTGCTCTTTTCTCAAAAGCAGAGTTTGTTTCTTGTAAGGCGAGCTAGCGTTTGTTTCCCAGTCCTAAATGGAGTTGAGTCACATGCAGTTTTTTGTCCTATGAGCAAAAGTTTTTTTCTGGTAAGACAAGTCACTATTGTTCTCCAATTGCCATACACAATGCAAATAGCACTCACGTATGTTCCCCGCAAGTACAGTGTATTGGACGGAAGAGGAGCTACTGTTCTTGTCAGTTTCCTAAGCACAGTTAAACTAGATATGGCCCGTGTGTGTAGGAAGCACAGTTCTTTTGTTCTGAGCAAGCTCACTGTTCGGACCCCATAGGAAACACAGTAGAGTAGAAGAGTGCTCTTTTCTCAAAAGCAGAGTGTGTTTCGTTTAAGGCGAGCTAGAGTTTGTTTCCCAGTCCTAAATGGAGTTGAATCACATGCAGTTTCTGGTCTTACGAGCAACAGTTGTTTTCTGGTAAGGAAAGTCACTATTGTGCTCCCATTGCCATACACAGTGCAAATAGCACTGGCGTCTGTTCCCAGCAAGTACAGTGTATCGGACTGAAGAGGAGCTACTGTTCTTGTCAGTTTCCAAAGCAGAGTTGAACTAGATATGGCCCGTGTGTAGGAAGCACAGTTTTTTTGTTCTGAGCAAGCTCACTTTTCGGAACACATAGGAAACACAGTAGAGTAGAAGAGTGCTCTTTTCTCAAAAGCAGAGTGTGTTTTTGTAAGGCGAGCTAGCGTTTGTTTCCTAGTCCTAAATGGAATTGAATCACATGCAGTTTCTGGTCCTATGAACAAGAGTTGTTTTCTGGTAAGGAAAGTCACTATTGCGCTCCCATTGCCCTTTACAAGGCAAATAGCACTCGCGTCTTTTCCCAGCAAGTACAGTGTATTGGACTGAATAGGAGCTACTGTTCTTGTCAGTTTACTAAGCAGAGTTGAACTAGATATGGTCCGTGTGTGTAGGAAGCACAGTTCTTTTGTTCTGAGCAAGCTCACTGTTTGGACCCCATAGGAAACACAGTAGAGTAGAAGAGTGCTCTTTTCTCAAAAGCAGAGTGTGTTTCTTGGAAGTCGAGCTAGTGTTTCTTTCCCAGTCCTAAATGGAGTTGAGTCACATGCAGTTTTTTGTCCTACGAGCAAGAGTTGTTTTCTGGTAAGACAAGTCACTATTGTGCTCCAATTGCCATACACAGTGCAAATAGCACTCGCGTCTGTTCCCCGCAAGTACAGTGTATTGGACGGAAGTGGAGCTACTGTTCTTGTCAGTTTCCTAAGGAGAGTTGAACTAGATATGGCCCGTGTGTGTAGGAAGCACAGTTCTTTTGTTCTGAGCAAGCTCACTGTTTGGAACCCATAGGAAACAGAGTAGAGTAGAAGAGTGCTCTTTTCTCAAAAGCAGAGCGTGTTTCATGTAAGGCGAGCTAGCATTTGTTTCCCAGTCCTAAATGGAGTTGAATCACATGCAGTTTCTGGTCTTACGAGCAAGAGTTGTTTTCTGGTAAGGAAAGTCACTATTGCACTCCCATTGCCATACACAGTGCAAATAGCACTCGCGTCTGTTCCCAGCAAGTACAGTGTATCGGACTGAAGAGGAGCTAATGTTCTTGTCAGTTTCCTAAGCAGAGTTCAACGAGATATGGCCCGTGTGTAGGAAGCACAGTTCTTTTGTTCTGAGCAAGCTCACTGTTCTGGCCCTATAGGAAAAACAGTAGAGTAGAAGAGTGCTCTTTTCTCTAAAGCAGAGTGTGTTTCTTGCAAGGTGAGCTAGCTTTTGTTTCCCAGTCCTAAATGGAATTGAATCACATGCAGTTTCTGGTCCTACAAGCAAGAGTTGTTTTCTGGTAAGAAGAGTCACTATTGTACTGCCATTGCCATACACAGGACAAATAGCACTGGCGTCTGTTCCCAGCAAGTACAGTGTATTGGACTGAAGAGGATCTACTGTTCTTGTCATGTTCCTAAGCAGAATTGAACTAGATATGGCCGTGTGTGTAGGAAGCACAGTTCTTTTGTTCTTAGCAGCTTACTGTTCGGACCCCATAGGAAACACAGTAGAGTAGATGAGTGCTCTTTTCTCAAAAGCAGAGTGTGTTTCATGTAAGGCAACCTAGCATTTGTTTCCCACTCCTAAGTGGAGTTGAATCACATGCAGTTTCTGGTCCTATGATCAAGAGTTGTTTTCTGGTAAGGAAAGTCACTATTGCGCTCCCATTGCCGTACACAGTACAAATAACACTCGCGTCTGTTCCCAGCAAGTACAGTGTATCGGACTGAAGAGGAGCTACTGTTCTTGTTGGTTTCCTAAGCAGAGTTGAATTAGCTATGGCCTGTGTGTGTAGGAAGCACAGTTATTTTGTTCTGTGCAAACTCACTGTTCGGACCCCATAGGAAACACAGTAGAGTAGAAGAGTACTCTTTTCTCAAAAGCAGAGTGTGTTTCATGTATGCGAGCTAGCATTTGTTTCCCAGTCCCAAATGGAGTTGAATCACATGCAGTTTCTGGTCCTACGAGCAAGAGTTGTTTTCTGGTAAGGAAAGTCACTATTGCGCTCCCATTGCCATACACAGTGCAAATAGCCCTCCTATCTGTTCCCAGCAAGTACAGTGTATTGGACTGCAAATGAGCTACTGTTCTTCTCAGTTTCCTAAGCAGAGTTGAACTAGATATGGGCCGTGTGTGTAGGAAGTACAGTTCTTTTTTTCTGAGCAAGCTCACTGTTTTGGCCCTTTAGGAAACACAGAAGAGTTAAAGAGTGCTCTTTTCTCAAAAGCAGAGTGTGTTTCATGTAAGTCGAGCTAGCATTTGTTTCCCAGTCCTAAATGTAGTTGAATCACATGCAGTTTCTGGTCCTACGAGCAAGAGTTGTTTACTGGTAAGGAAAGTCACTATTGAGCTCCCCTTGCCATACACAGTGCAAATAGCTCTCAGGTCTGGTCCCAGCAAGTACAGTGTATCAGACTGAAGAGGAGCTACTGTTCTTGTCAGTTTCCTAAGTAGAGTTGAACTAGATATGGCCCGTGTGTGTAGGAAGCACAATTCTTATGTTCTGAGCAAGTTCACTCTTCTGGCCCTATAGGAAACATGGTAGAGTAGAAGAGTGCTCTTTTCTCAAAAGCAGAGTGTGTTTTTGTAAGGCGAGCTAGCATTTGTTTCCTAGTCCTAAATATAGTTGAATCACATGCAGTTTCTGGTCCTAGGAACAAGAGTTGTTTTCTGGTAAGGAAAGTCACTATTGCGCTCCCATTGCCCTTCACAAGGCAAATAGCACTCGCGGCTTTTCCCAGCAAGTACAGTGTATTGGACTGAAGAGGAGCTACTCTTCTTGTCAGTTTACTAAGCAGAGTTGAACTAGATATGGTCCGTGTGTGTAGGAAGCACAGTTCTTTTGTTCTGAGCAAGCTCACTCTTTGGACCCCTTAGGAAACACAATAGAGTAGAAGAGTGCTCTTTTCTCTAAAGCAGAGTGTGTTTCTTGTAAGGCAAGCTACCGTTTCTTTCCCAGTCCTAAATGGAGTTGAATCACATGCAGTTTCTGGTCCTAAGCGCAAGAGTTGTTTTCTGGTAAGGAAAGTCACTATTGTGCTCCCATTGCCATACACAGTGCAAATAGCCCTCCTGTCTGTTCCCAGCAACTACAGTGTATTGGACTGAAAAAGATCTACTGTTCTTGTCAATTTCCTAAGCAGAGTTGAACTAGATATGGCCTGTGTGTGTAGGAAGCACAGTTTTTTGTTCTGAGCAAGCTCACTGTTCGGACCCCATAGGAAGCACAGTAGATTAGAAGAGTGCTCTTTTCTCAAAAGCAGAGTGTGTTTCATGTAAGGCGAGCTAGCATTTGTTTCCCAGTCCTAAATGGAGTTGAATCCCATGCAGTTTCTGGTCCTACGATCAAGAGTTGTTTTCTGGTAAGGAAAGTCAGTATTGCGCTCCCATTGCCATACACTGTGCAAATAGCACTCGCGTTTTTTTCCCAGCAAGTACAGTGTATCTGACTGAAGAGGAGCTACTGTTCTTGTCAGTTTCCTAAGCAAAGTTGAACTAGTTATGGCCCGTGTGTAGGAAGCACAGTTCTTTTTTTCTGAGCAAGCTCACTGTTCTGGTCTTATAGGAAACACAGTAGAGTAGATGAGTGCTCTTTTCTCAAAAGCAGAGTGTGTTTCTTGTAAAGCGAGCTAGAGTTTGTTTCCCAGTCCTAAATGGAGTGGAATCACATGCAGTTTCTGGTCCTACGAGCAGGAGTTGTTTTCTGGTAAGGAAAGTAACTATTGCGCTCCCATTGCCATACACAGTGTAAATAGCCCTCCCGTCTGTTCCCAGCAAGTACAGTGAATTGGACTGAAAAGGAGCTACTGTTCTTCTCAGTTTCCTAAGCAGAGTTGAACTAGATATGGCCCGTGTGTGTAGGAAGTACAGTTCTTTTTTTCTGAGCAAGCTCACTGTTCTGGCCCTATAGGAAACACAGAAGAGTAGAAGAGTGCTCTTTTCTCAAAAGCAGAGTGTGTTTCTTGTAAAGCGAGCTAGAGTTTGTTTCCCAGTCCAAAATGGAGTGGAATCACATGCAGTTTCTGGTGCTACGAGCAATATTTGTTTTCTGGTAAGAAGAGATACTATTTCGCTGCCATTGCCATACACAGGACAAATAGCACTGGCGTCTGTTCCCAGCAAGTACAGTGTATTGAACTGAAGAGGATCTACTGTTCTTGTCAGGTTCCTAAGCAGACTTGAACTAGATATGGCCCTGTGTAGGAAGCACAGTTTTTTTGTTCTGAGCAAGCTCACTTTTCGGAACACATAGGAAACACAGTAGAGTAGAAGAGTGCTCTTTTCTCAAAAGCAGAGTGTGTTTTTGTAAGGCGAGCTAGTGTTTGTTTCCCAGTCCTAAATGGAGTTGAATCACATAAAGTTTCTGGTCCTATGAACAAGAGTTGTTTTCTGGTAAGGAAAGTCACTATTGCGCTCCCATTGCCCTTTACAAGGCAAATAGCACTCGCGTCTTTTCCCAGCAAGTACAGTGTATTGGACTGAATAGGAGCTACTGTTCTTGTCAGTTTACTAAGCAGAATTGAACTAGATATGGTCCGTATGTGTAGGAAGCACAGTTCTTTTGTTCTGAGCAAGCTCACTGTTCGGACCCCATAGGAATCACAGTAGAGGAGAAGAGTGCTCTTTTCTCAAAAGCAGAGTGTGTTTCTTGTAAAGCGAGCTAGCGTTTGTTTCCCAGTCCTTAATGGAGTTGAGTCACATGCACTTTTTTGTCCTACGAGCAAGAGTTGTTTTCTGGTAAGACGAGTCACTATTGTGCTCCAATTGCCATACACAGTGCAAATAGCACTCGCGTCTCTTCCCCGCAAGTATAGTGTATTGGACGGAAGAGGAGCTACTGTTCTTGTCAGTTTCCTAAGCAGAGTTGAACTAGATATGGCCCGTGTGTGTAGGAAGCACAGTTCTTTTGTTCTGAGCAAGCTCACTGTTTAGACCCCATATGAAACAGAGTAGAGTAGAAGAGTGCTCTTTTCTCAAAAGCAGAGTGTGTTTCATGTAAGGCGAGCTAGCATTTGTTTCCCAGTCCTAAATGGAGTTGAATCACATGTAGTTTCTGGTCCTACGCGCAAGAGTTGTTTTCTGGTAAGGAAAGTCACTATTGCGCTCCCATTGCCATACACAGTGCATTTAGCACTCGCGTCTGTTCCCAGCAAGTACAGTGTATCGGACTGAAGAGGAGCTACTGTTCTTGTCAGTTTCCTAAGCAGAGTTGAACTAGATATGGCCTGTGTGTAGGAAGCACAGTTCTTTTGTTCTGAGCAAGCTCACTGTTCTGGCCCTATAGGAAACACAGTAGAGTAGAAGAGTGCTCTTTTCTCTAAAGCAGAGTGTGTTTCTTGTAAGGTGAGCTAGCTTTTGTTTCCCAGTCCTAAATGGAGTTGAATCACATGCAGTTTCTATTCCTACGAGCAAGAGTTGTTTTCTGGTAAGAAGAGTCACTATTGCGCTGCCATTGCCATACACTGGACAAACAGCACTGGCGTCTGTTCCCAGCAATTACAGTGTATTGGACTGAAGAGGATCTACTGTTCTTGTCAGGTTCCTAAGAAGAATTGAACTAGATATGGCCGTGTGTGTAGGAACACAGTTCTTTTGTTCTGAGCAAGCTCACTGTTCTGGCCCTATAGGAAACACAGTAGAGTAGAAGAGTGCTCTTTTCTCAAAAACAGAGTGTGTTTCTTGGAAGTCGAGCTAGCGTTTGTTTCCCAGTCCTAAATGGAGTTGAGTCACATGAAGTTTTTTGTGCTATGAGCAAAAGTTGTTTTCTGTTAAGACAAGTCACTATTGTGCTCCCATTGCCATACACAGTGCAAATAGAACTTGCGTCTGTTCCCCGCAAGTACAGTGTATTGGACGAAAGAGGAGCTACTGTTCTTGTCAGTTTCCTAAGCAGAGTTGAACTATATATGGCCCTGTGTGTAGGAAGCACAGTTCTTTTGTTCTGAGCAAGCTTACTGTTCGAACCCCATAGGAAACACAGTAGAGTAGAAGAGTGCTCTTTTCTCAAACGCAGAGTGTGTTTCATGTAAGGCGAGCTAGAGTTTGTTTCCCAGTCCTAAATGGAGTTGAATCACATGCAGTTTCTGGTCCTACGAGCAAGAGTTGTTTTCTGGTAAGAAGAGTCACTATTGCGCTGCAACTGCCATACACAGGACAAATAGCACTGGCGTCTGTTCCCAGCAAGTACAGTGTATTGGACTGAAGAGGATCTAGTGTTCTTGTCAGTTTCCTAAGCAGAGTTGAACTAGATATGGCCGTGTGTGTAGGAAGCACAGTTCTTTTGTTCTGAGCAAGCTCACTGTTCGGACCCCATAGGAAACACAGTAGAGTAGAAGAGTGCTCTTTTCTCAAAAGCAGAGTGTGTTTCCTGTAAGGCGAGCTAGAGTTTGTTTCCCAGTCCTAAATGGAGTTGAATCACATGCAGTTTCTGGTCTTACGAGCAACAGTTGTTTTCTGGTAAGGAAAGTCACTATTGTGCTCCCATTGCCATACACAGTGCAAATAGCACTCGCGTCTGTTCCCAGCAAGTACAGTGTATCGGACTGAAGAGGAGCTACTGTTCTTGTCAGTTTCCAAAGCAGAGTTGAACTAGATATGGCCCGTGTGTAGGAAGCACAGTTTTTTTGTTCTGAGCAAGCTCACTTTTCGGAACACATAGGAAACACAGTAGAGTAGAAGAGTGCTCTTTTCTCAAAAGCAGAGTGTGTTATTGTAAGGCGAGCTAGCGTTTGTTTCCTAGTCCTAAATGGAATTGAATCCCATGCAGTTTCTGGTCCTATGAACAAGAGTTGTTTTCTGGTAAGGAAAATCACTATTGCGCTCCCATTGCCCTTTACAAGGCAAATAGCACTTGCGTCTTTTCCCAGCAAGTACAGTGTATTGGACTGAATAGGAGGTACTGTTCTTGTCAGTTTACTAAGCAGAGTTGAACTAGATATGGTCCGTGCGTGTAGGAAGCACAGTTCTTTGTTCTGAGCAAGCTCACTGTTTGGACCCCATAGGAAACACAGTAAAGTAGAAGAGTGCTCTTTTCTCAAAAGCAGAGTGTGTTTCTTGGAAGTCGAGCTAGTGTTTCTTTCCCAGTCCTAATTGGAGTTGAGTCACATGCAGTTTTTTTTCCTACGAGCAAGAGTTGTTTTCTGGTAAGACAAGTCACTATTGTGCTCCAAATGCCATACACAGTGCAAATGGCACTCGCGTCTGTTCCCCGCAAGTACAGTGTATTGGACGGTAGAGGAGCTACTGTTCTTGTCAGTTTCCTAAGGAGAGTTGAACTAGATATGGCCCATGTGTGTAGGAAGCACAGTTCTTTTGTTCTGAGCAAGCTCACTGTTTGGAACCCATAGGAAACAGAGTAGAGTAGAAGAGTGCTCTTTCCTCAAAAGCAGAGTGTGTTTCATGTAAGGCGAGCTAGCATTTGTTTCCCAGTCCTAAATAGAGTTGAATCACATGCAGTTTCTGGTCTTACGAGCAAGAGTTGTTTTCTGGTAAGGAAAGTCACTATTGCACTCCCATTGCCATACACAGTGCAAATAGCACTCGCGTCTGTTCCCAGCAAGTACAGTGTATCGGACTGAAGAGCAGCTACTGTTCTTGTCAGTTTCCTAAGCAGAGTTGAACGAGATAAGGCCCGTGTGTAGGAAGCACAGTTCTTTTGTTCTGAGCAAGCTCACTGTTCTGGCCCTATAGGAAAAACAGTAGAGTAGAAGAGTGCTCTTTTCTCTAAAGCAGAGTGTGTTTCTTGCAAGGTGAGCTAGCTTTTGTTTCCCAGTCCTAAATGGAGTTGAATCACATGCAGTTTCTGGTCCTACAAGCAAGAGTTGTTTTCTGGTAAGAAGAGTCACTATTGTGCTGCAACTGCCATACACAGGATAAATAGCACTGGCGTCTGTTCCCAGCAAGTACAGTTTATTGGACTGAAGAGGATCTACTCTTCTTGTCAGTTTCCTAAGCAGAGTTGAACTAGATATGGCCGTGTGTGTAGGAAGCACAGTTCTTTTGTTCTGAGCAAGCTCACTGTTCAGACCCCATAGGAAACACTGTAGAGTAGAAGAGTGCTCTTTTCTCAAAAGCAGAGTGTGTTTCATGTAAGGCGAGCTAGCATTTGTTTCCCAGTCCTAAATGGAGTTGAATCACATGCAGTTTCTGGTCTTACGAGCAAGAGTTGTTTTCTGGTAAGAAAAGTCACTATTGCGCTCCCATTGCCATACACAGTGCAAATAGCACTCGCGTCTGTTCCCAGCAAGTACAGTGTATCGGACTGAAGAGGAGCTACTGTTCTTGTCAGATTCCTAAGCAGAGTTGAACTAGATATGGCCCTTGTGTAGGAAGCACAGTTCTTTTGTTCTGAGCAAGCTCACTTTTCAGGCCCTATAGGAAACACAGTAGAGTAGAAGAGTGCTCTTTTCTCTAAAGCCGAGTGTGTTTCTTGTAAGGTGAGCTAGCTTTTATTTCCCAGTCCTAAATGGAGTTGAATCACATGCAGTTTCTGGTCCTACGAGCAAGAGTTGTTTTCTGGTAAGGAGAGTCACTATTGCGCTGCAACTGCCATACACAGGATAAATAGCACTGGCGTCTGTTCCCAGCAAGTACAGTGTATTGGACTGAAGAGGATCTAGTGTTCTTGTCAGTTTCCTAAGCAGAGTTGAACTAGATATGCCCGTGTGTGTAGGAAGCACAGCTCTTTTGTTCTGAGCAAGCTTACTGTTCGGACCCCATAGGAAACACAGTAGAGTAGAAGAGTGCTCTTTTCTCAAAAGCAGAGTGTGTTTCATGTAAGGCGAGCTAGCATTTGTTTCCCAGTCCTAAATGGAGTTGAGTCACATGCAGTTTTTTGTCCTACGAGCAAGAGTTTTTTTCTGGTAAGACGAGTCACTATTGTGCTCCAATTGCCATACACAGTGCAAATAGCACTCGCGTCTGTTCCCAGCAATTACAGTGTATCGGACTCTAGAGGAGCTACTGTTCTTGTCAGTTTCCTAAGCAGAGTTGAACTAGATATGGCCCGTGTGTGTAGGAAGCACAGTTCTTTTGTTCTGAGCAAGCTCACTATTCGGACCCCATAGGAAACACAGTAGAGTAGAAGAATTCTCTTTTCTCAAAAGCAGAGTGTGTTTCTGGTAAGGCGAGCTAGCGTTTGTTTCCCAGTCCTAAATGGAGTTGAATCTCATGCAGTTTTTGGTTCTAAGAGCAAGAGTTGTTTTCTGGTAAGGAAAGTCACTATTGCGCTCCCCTTGCCATACATAGTGCAAATAGCTCTCGCGTCTATTCCCAGCAAGTACAGTGTATCGGACTGAAGAGGAGCTACTGTTCTTGTCAGTTTCCTAAGCAGAGTTGAACTAGATATGGCCCGTGTGTGTAGGAAGCACAGTTCTTATGTTCTGAACAAGCTCACTGTTCTGGCCATATTGGAAACACAGTAGAGTAGAAGAGTGCTCTTTTCTCAAAAGCAGAGTGTGTTTTTGTAAGGCCAGCTAGCGTTTGTTTCCTAGTCCTAAATGGAGTTGAATCACATGCAGTTTCTGGTCCTACAAGCAAGAGTTGTTTTCTGGTAAGAAGAGTCACTATTGCGCTGCCATTGCCATACACAGGACAAATAGCACTGGTGCCTGTTCCCAGCAAGTACAGTGTATTGGACTGAAGAGGATCTACTGTTCTTGTCAGGTTGCTAAGCAGACTTGAACTAGATATGGCCGTGTGTGTAGGAAGCACAGTTTTTTTGTTCTGAGCAACCTCATTGTTCGGAACCCATAGGAAAAACAGTAGAGTAGAAGAGTGCTCTTTTCTCAAAAGCAGAGTGTGTTTCTTGGAAGTCGAGCTAGCGTTTGTTTCCCAGTCCTAAATGGAGTTGAGTCACATGCAGTTTTTTGTCCAATGAGGAAGAGTTATTTTCTGGTAAGACAAGTCACTATTGTGCTCCAATGCCATACACAGTGCAAATAGCACTCGCGTCTGTTCCCCGCAAGTACAGTGTATTGGACTGAAGAGGAGCTACTGTTCTTGTTTGTTTCCTAAGCAGAGTTTAATTAGATATGGCCCGTGTGTGTAGAAAGCACAGTTCTTTTGTTCTGAGCAAGCTCACTGTTCGGAGACCATAGGAAACACAGTAGAGTAGAAGAGTGCTCTTTTCTCAAAAGCAGAGTGTGTTTCTTGGAAGTCGAGCTAGCGTTTGTTTCTCAGTCCTAAATGGAGTTGAGTCAAATGCAGTTTTTTGTCCAACGAACAACAGTTATTTTCTGGTAAGAAAAGTCACTATTGCGCTCCCATTGACATACACAGTGCAAATAGCACTCGCGTCTGTTCCCAGCAAGTACAGTGTATCGGACTGAAGAGGAGCTACTGTTCTTTTCAGTTTGCTAAGCAGAGTTGAACTAGTTATGGCCCGTGTGTAGGAAGCACAGTTCTTTTGTTCTGAGCAAGCTCACTGTTCTGGCCCTATAGGAAACACAGTAGAGTAGAAGAGTGCTCTTTTCTCAAAAGCAGAGTGTGTTACTTGTAAGGAGAGCTAGCATTTGTTTGCCAGTCCTAAATGGAGTGGAATCACATGCAGTTTCTGGTCCTAAGAGCAAGAGTTGTTTTCTGGTAAGGAAAGTCACTATTGCGCTCCCATTGCCATACACAGTGCAAATAGCACATGCGTCTGTTCCCAGCAATTACAGTGTATTGGACCGAAGAGGATCTACTGTTCTTGTCAGGTTCCTAAGCAGAGTTGAACTAGATATGGCCCGTGTGTGTAGGAAGCACAGTTCTTATGTTCTGAGCAAGCTCACTTCTCTGGCCCCATAGGAAACACAGTAGAGTAGAAGAGTGCTTTTTTCTCTAAAGCAGAGTGTTTTTCTTGTAAGGCGAGCTAGCGTTTGTTTCCCAGTCCTAAATGGAGTTGAGTCACATGCAGTTTTTTGTCCTACGAGCAAGAGTTTTTTCTGGTAAGAAGAGTCACTATTGTGCTCCAATTGCCATACACAGTGCAAATAGCACTCGCTTCTGTTCCCAGCAAGTAGAGTGTATGGGACTGAAGAGGAGCTACTGTTCTTGTCAGTTTCCTAAGCAGAGTTGAACTAGATATGCCCCGTGTGTGCAGGAAGCACAGTTTTTTTGTTCTGAGCAAGCTCACTTTTCGGAACACATAGGAAACACAGTAGAGTAGAAGAGTGCTCTTTTCTCAAAAGCAGAGTGTGTTTCTTGTAAGGCGATCTAGCGTTTGTTTCCCAGTCCTAAATGGAGTTGAGTCAAATGCAGGTTTTTGTACTACGAGCAAGAGTTGTTTTCTCGTAAGACAAGTCACTATTGTGCTCCAATGCCATACACAGTGCAAATAGCACTCGCATCTGTTCCCCGCAAGTACAGTGTATTGGACTGAAGAGGAGCTACTGTTCTTGTTTGTTTCCTAAGCAGAGTTGAACTAGATATGGCCCGTGTGTGTAGAAAGCACAGTTCTTTTGTTCGGAGCAAGCTCACTGTACGGACCCCATAGGAAACACAGTAGAGTAGAAGAGTGCTCTTTTCTCAAAAGCAGAGTGTGTTTCATGTAAGGCAAGCGAGCATTTGTTTCCCAGTCCTAAATGGAGTGGAATCACATGCAGTTTCTCGTCCTATGAGCAAGGGATGTTTTCTGGTAAGAAGAGTCACTATTTCGCTGCCATTGCCATACACAGCACAAATAGCACTGGCGTCTGTTCCCAGCAAGTACAGTGTATTGGACTGAAGAGGATCTACTCTTCTTGTCAGGTTCCTAAGCAGACTTGAACTAGATATGGCCTTGTGTGTAGGAAGCACAGTTTTTTTTGTTCTGAGCAAGCTCACTTTTCGGAACACATAGGAAACGCAGTAGAGTAGAAGAGTGCTCTTTTCTCAAAAGCAGAGTGTGTTCTTGTAAGGCGAGCTAGCGTTTGTTTCCCAGTCCTAAATGGAGTTGAATCACATGCAGTTTCTGGTCCTAAGAGCAAGAGTTGTTTTCTGGTAAGGAAATTCACTATTGTGCTCCCCTTGCCATACATAGTGCAAATAGCTCTCGCGTCTGTTCCCAGCAAGTAGAGTGTATTGGACTGAAGAGGAGGTACTGTTCTTGTCAGTTTCCTAAGCAGAGTTGAACTAGATATGGCCCGTGTGTGTAGGAAGCACCGTTCTTATGTTCTGAGCAAGCTCACTGTTCTGGCCCTATAGGAAACACAGTAGAGTAGAAGAGTGCTCTTTTCTCAAAAGCAGAGTGTGTTTTTGTAAGGCGAGCTATTGTTTGTTTCCTAGTCCTAAATGGAGTTGAATCACATGCAGTTTCTGGTCCTACGAACAAGAGTTTTTTTCTGGTAAGGAAAGTCACTATTGCGCTCCCATTGCCCTACACAAGGCAAATAGCACTCGCGTCTTTTCCCAGCAAGTACAGTGTATTGGACTGAATAGGAGCTACTGTTCTTGTCAGTTTCCTAAGCAGAGTTGAACTAGATATGGCCCGTGTGTGTAGGAAGTACAGTTTTTTTTTTCTGAGCAAGCTCACTGTTCTGGCCCTATAGGAAACACAGTAGAGTAGAAGAGTGCTCTTTTCTCAAAAGCAGAGTGTGTTTCTTGTAAAGCGAGCTAGAGTTTGTTTCCCAGTCCTAAATGGAGTGGAATCACATGCAGTTTCTGGTCCTACGAGCAAGAGTTGTTTTCTGGTAAGAAGAGTCACTATTGCGCTGCCATTGCCATACACAGGTCAAATAGCACTGGCTTCTGTTCCCAGCAAGTACAGTGTATTGGACTGAAGAGGATATACTGTTCTTGTCAGGTTCCTAAGCAGACTTGAACTAGATATGGCCGTGTGTGTAGGAAGCACAGTTTTTTTGTTCTGAGCAAGCTCACTGTTCGGAACAGATAGGAAACACAGTAGAGTAGAAGAGTGCTCTTTTCTCAAAAGCAGAATGTGTTTCTTGGAAGTCGAGCTAGCGTTTGTTTCCCAGTCCTAAAAGGAGTTGAGTCACATGCAGTTTTTTGTCCTACGAGCAAGAGTTGTTTTCTGGTAAGACAAGTCACTATTGTGCTCCAATGCCATACACAGTGCAAATAGCACTCGCGTCTGTTCCCTGCAAGTACAGTGTATTGGACTGAAGAGGATCTACTGTTCTTTTCAGGTTCCTAAGCAGAATTGAACTAGATATGGCCGTGTGTGTAGGAAGCACAGTTCTTTTGTTCTGAGCAAGCTCACTGTTCGGACAACATAAGAAACAAAGAAGAGTAGAAGAGTGCTCTTTTCTCAAAAGCAGAGTGTGTTTCTTATAAGGCGAGCTAGCGTTTGTTTCCCAGTCCTAAATGGAGTTGAATCTCATGCAGTTTCTGGTCCTAAGAGCAAGAGTTGTTTTCTGGTAAGGAAAGTCACTATTGCGCTCCATTTGCCATACATAGTGCAAATAGCTCTCGCGTCTATTCCCAGCAAGTACAGTGTATCCGACTAAAGAGGAGCTACTGTTCTTGTCAGTTTCCTAAGCAGAGTTGAACTAGATATGGCCCGTGTGTGTAGGAAGCACAGTTCTTATGTTCTGAACAAGCTCACTGTTCTGGCCCTATTGGAAACACAGTAGAGTAGAAGAGTGCTCTTTTCTCAAAAGCAGAGTGTGTTTTTGTAAGGCGAGCTAGCATTTGTTTCCTAGTCCTAAATGGAGTGGAATCACATGCAGTTTCTGGTCCTACAAGCAAGAGTTGTTTTCTGGTAAGAAGAGTCACTATTGCGCTGCCATTGCCATACACAGGACAAATAGCACTGGCGTCTGTTTCCAGCAAGTACAGTGTATTGGACTGAAGACGATCTACTGTTCTTGTCAGGTTCCTTAGCAGACTTGAACTAGATATGGCCGTGTGTGTAGGAAGCACAGTTTTTTTCTTCTGAGCAAGCTCATTGTTCGGAACACACAGGAAACACAGTAGAGTAGAAGAATGCTCTTTTCTCAAAAGCAGAGTGTGTTTCTTGAAAGTCGAGCTAGCGTTTGTTTCCCAGTCCTAAATGGAGTTGAGTCACATGCAGTTTTTTGTCCAACGAGCAAGAGTTATTTTCTGGTAAGACAAGTCACTATTGTGCTCAAATGCCATACACAGTGCAAATAGCACTCGCGTCTGTTCCCCGCAAATACATTGTATTGGACTGAAGAGGAGCTACTGTTCTTGTTTGTTTCCTAAGCAGAGTTGAATTAGATATGGCCCGTGTGTGTAGAAAGCACAGTTCTTTTGTTCTGAGCAAGCTCACTGTTCGGACCCCATAGGAAACACAGTAGAGTAGAAGAGTGCTATTTCTTCAAATGCAGAGTGTGTTTCTTGTAAGGCGAGGTAGCATTTCTTTCCCAGTCCTAAATGGAGTGGAATCACATGCAGTTTCTGGTCCTACGAGCAAGAGTTGTTTTCTGGTAAGGAAAGTCACTATTGCGCTCCCATTGCCATACACAGTGCAAATAGCACTCGCATCTGTTCCCAGCAAGTACAGTGTATCGGACTGAAGAGGAGCTACTGTTCTTTTCAGTTTCCTAAGCAGAGTTGAAATAGTAATGGCCCGTGTGTAGGAAGCACAGTTCTTTTGTTCTGAGCAAGCTCACTGTTCTGGCCCTATAGGAAACACAGTAGAGTAGAAGAGTGCTCTTTTCTCAAAAGCAGAGTGTGTTTCTTGTAAGGCGAGCTAGCGTTTGTTTCCCAGTCCTAAATGGAGTGGAATCACATGCAGTTTCTTGTCCTACGAGCAAGAGTTGTTTTCTGGTAAGGAAAGTCACTATTGCGCTCTTATTGCCATACACAGTGTAAATAGCACATGCGTCTGTTCCCAGCAATTACAGTGTATTGGACTGAAGAGGAGCTACTGTTCTTGTCAGGTTCCTAATCAGAGTTGAACTAGATATGGCCCATGTGTGTAGGAAGCACAGTTCTTATGTTCTGAGCAAGCTCACTGCTCTGGCCCCATAGGAAACACAGTAGAGTAGAAGAGTGCTCTTTTCTCTAAAGCAGAGTGTGTTTCTTGTAAGGCGAGCTAGCATTTGTTTCCCAGTCCTAAATGGAGTTGAGTCACATGCAGTTTTTTGTCCTATGAGCAAGAGTTTTTTCTGGTAAGACGAGTCACTATTATGCTCCAATTGCCATACACAGTGCAAATAGCACTCGCCTCTGTTCCCAGCAAGTACAGTGTATCGGACTGAAGAGGAGCTACTGTTCTTGTCAGTTTCCTAAGCAGACTTGAACTAGATATGGCCTTGTGTGTAGGAAGCACAGTTTTTTTGTTCTGAGCAAGCTCACTTTTCGGAACACATAGGAAACACAGTAGAGTAGATGAGTGCTCTTTTCTCAAAAGCAGAGTGTGTTTCTTATAAGGCGAGCTAGCGTTTGTTTCCCAGTACTAAATGGAGTTGAGTCACATGCAGTTTTTTGTCCTACGAGCAAGAGTTGTTTTCTCGTAAGACAAGTCACTATTGTGCTCCAATGCCATACACAGTGCAAATAGCACTCGCGTCTGTTCCCTGCAAGTACAGTGTATCGGACTGAAGAGGAGCTACTGTTCTTGTTTGTTTCCTAAGCAGAGTTGAACTAGATATGGCCCGTGTGTGTAGAAAGCACAGTTCTTTTGTTCTGAGCAAGCTCACTGTTCGGACCCCATAGGAAACACAGTAGAGTAGAAGAGTGCTCTTTTCTCAAAAGCAGAGTGTGTTTCATGTAAGGCGAGCGAGCATTTGTTTCCCAGTCCTAAATGGAGTGGAATCACATGCAGTTTCTCGTCCTATGAGCAAGGGTTGTTTTCTGGTAAGAAGAGTCACTATTGCGCTGCCATTGCCATACACAGCACAAATAGCACTGGCGTCTGTTCCCAGCAAGTACAGTGTATTGGACTGGAGAGGATCTACTGTTTTTGTCAGGTTCCTAAGCAGACTTGAACTAGATATGGCCTTGTGTGTAGGAAGCACAGTTTTTTTTTTGTTCTGAGCAAGCTCACTTTTCGGAACACATAGGAAACACAGTAGAGTAGAAGAGTGCTCTTTTCTCAAAAGCAGAGTGTGTTTCTTGGAAGTCGAGCTAGCGTTTGTTTCCCAGTCCTAAATGGAGTTGACTCACATGCAGTTTTTTGTCCTACGAGCAAGAGGTGTTTTCTCGTAAGACAAGTCACTATTGTGCTCCAATTGCAATACACAGTGCAAATAGCACTCGCGTCTCTTCCCGGCACATACAGTGTATTGGACTGAAGAGGAGCTACTGTTCTTGTTTGTTTCCTAAGCAGAGTTGAACTAGATATGGCCCGTGTGTGTAGGAAGCACAGTTCTTTTGTTCTGAGCAAGCTCACTGTTCGGACCCCATAGGAAACACAGTAGAATAGAAGAGAGCTCTTTTCTCAAAAGCAGAGTGTGTTTCATGTAAGGCGAGCTAGCACTTGTTCCCCAGTCCTAAATGGAGTTATTTCACATGCAGTTTCTGGACCTACGAGCAAGAGTTGTTTTCTGTTAAGGAAAGTCACTATTGCGCTCCCATTGACATATACAGTGCAAATAGCACTCGCGTCTGTTGCCAGCAAGTACAGTTTATCAGACTGAAGAGGAGCTACTGTTCTTGTCAGTTTCATAAGAAGAGTTAAACTAGTTATGGGCCGTATGTAGGAAGCACAGTTCTTTTGTTTTGAGCAAGCTCACTGTTCTGGCCCTATAGGAAACACAGTAGAGTAGAAGAGTGCTCTTTTCTCTAAAGCAGAGTGTGTTTCTTGTAAGGCGAGCTAGCGTTTGTTTTCCAGTCCTAAATGGAGTTGAATCACATGCAGTTTTTAGTCCTAAGAGCAAGAGTTGTTTTATGGTAAGAAGAGTCACTATTGCGCTGCCATTGCCATACACAGGACAAATAGCACTGGCGTCTGTTCCCAGCAAGTACAGTGTATTGGACTGAAGAGGATCTACTGTTCATGTCAGGTTCCTAAGCAGAATTGAACTAGACATGGCCGTGTGTGTAGGAAGCACAGTTCTTTTGTTCTGAGCAAGCTCACTGTTCGGACACCATAGGAAACCCAGTAGAGTAGAAGAGTGCTCTTTTCTCAAAAGCAGAGTGTGTTCTTTTAAGGTGAGCTAGCGTTTGTTTCCCAGTCCTAAATGGAGTTGAATCACATGCAGTTTCTGGTCCTACGAGCAAGAGTTGTTTTCTGGTAAGGAAAGTCACTATTGCGCTCCCATTGCCATACACAGTGCAAATAGCACATGCGTCTGTTCACAGCAATTACAGTGTATTGGACTGAAGAGGAGCTACTGTTCTTGTCAGGTTCCTAGGCAGAGTTGAACTAGATATGGCCCGTGTGTGTAGGAAGCACAGTTCTTATGTTCTGAGCAAGCTCACTGCTCTGGCCCCAT
Source organism: Peromyscus eremicus (assembly GCF_949786415.1). Classification (NCBI taxonomy): domain Eukaryota; kingdom Metazoa; phylum Chordata; class Mammalia; order Rodentia; family Cricetidae; genus Peromyscus; species Peromyscus eremicus. Next base: position 34,553 of record NW_026735797.1, on the reverse strand, counting down.
AGGAAACACAGTAGAGTAGAAGAGTGCTCTTTTCTCTAAAGCAGAGTGTTTTTCTTGTAAGGCGAGCTAGCGTTTGTTTCCCAGTCCTAAATGAAGTTGAGTCACATGCAGTTTTTTGTCCTACGAGCAAGAGTTTTTTCTGGTAAGACGAGTCACTATTGTGCTCCCATTGCCATACACAGTGCAAATAGCACTCGCGTCTGTTCCCAGCAAGTAGAGTGTATCGGACTGAAAAGGAGCTACTGTTCTTGTCAGTTTCCTAAGCAGACTTGAACTAGATATGGCCTTGTGTGTAGGAAGCACAGTTTTTTTGTTCTGAGCAAGCTCACTTTTCGGAACACATAGGAAACACAGTAGAGTAGAAGAGTGCTCTTTTCTCAAAAGCAGAGTGTGTTTCTTGTAAGTCAAGCTACCGTTTCTTTCCCAGTCCTAAATGGAGTTGAGTTACATGCAGTTTTTTGTCCTACGAGCAAGAGTTGTTTTCTCGTGAGACAAGTCACTATTGTGCTCCAATTGCCATACACAGTGCAAATAGCACTCGCGTCTGTTCCCCGCAAGTACAGTGTATTGGACTGAAGAGGAGCTACTGTTCTTGTTTGTTTCCTAAGCAGAGTTGAACTAGATATGGCCCGTGTGTGTAGGAGGCACAGTACTTTTGTTCTGAGCAAGCTCACTGTTCGGACCCCATAGGAAACTCAGTAGAGTAGAAGAGTGCTCTTTTCTCAAAAGCAGAGTGTGTTTCATGTAAGGCGAGCTAGCACTTGTTCCCCAGTCCTAAATGGAGTTGAATCACATGCAGTTTCTGGTCCTACGAGCAAGAGTTGTTTTCTGGTAAGGAAAGTCACTATTGCGCTCCCATTGCCATACACAGTGCAAATAGCACTCGCCTCTGTTCCCAGCAAGTACAGTGTATCGGACTGAAGAGGAGCTACAGTTCTTGTCAGTTTCCTAAGCAGAGTTGAACTAGTTATGGCCCTTATGTAGGAAGCACAGTTCTTTTGTTTTGAGCAAGCTCACTGTTCTGGCCCTATAGGAAACTCAGTAGAGTAGAAGAGTGCTCTTTTCTCTAAAGCAGAGTGTGTTTCTTGTAAGGCGAGCTAGCGTTTGTTTCCCAGTCCTAAATGGAGTTGAGTCACATGCAGTTTTTTGTCCTACGAGCAAGAGTTGTTTTCTCGTAAGACAAGTCACTATTGTGCTCCAATGCCATACACAGTTCAAATAGCACTCGCGTCTGATCCCCGCAAGAAGAGTGTATCAGACTGAAGAGGAGCTACTCTTCTTGTTTGTTTCTTAAGCAGAGTTGAACTAGATATGGCCCGTGTGTGTAGAAAGCACAGTTCTTTTGTTCTGAGCAAGCTCACTGTTCGGACCCCATAGGAAACACAGTAGAGTAGAAGAGTGCTCTTTTCTCAAAAGCAGAGTGTGTTTCATGTAAGGCGAGCGAGCATTTGTTTCCCAGTCCTTAATGGAGTGGAATCTCATGCAGTTTCTCGTCCTATGAGCAAGGGTTGTTTTCTGGTAAGAAGAGTCACTATTGCGCTGCCATTGCCATACACAGGACAAAGAGCACTGGCGTCTGTTCCTAGCAAGTACAGTGTATTGGACTGAAGAGGATCTACTGTTCTTGTCAGGTTCCTAAGCAGACTTGAAGTAGATATGGCCGTGTGTGTAGGAAGCACAGTTCTTTTGTTCTGAGTAAGCTCACTGTTCGGACACCATAGGAAACACAGTAGAGTAGAAGAGTGCTCTTTTCTCAAAAGCAGAGTGTGTTCTTGTAAGGCGAGCTAGCGTTTGTTTCCCAGTCCTAAATGGAGTTGAATCACATGCAGTTTCTGGTCCTAAGAGCAAGAGTTGTTTTCTGGTAAGGAAAGTCACTATTCTGCTCCCCTTGCCATACATAGTGCAAATAGCTCTCGCTCCTGTTCCCAGCAAGTACAGTGTATCGGACTGAAGAGGAGCTACTGTTCTTGTCAGTTTCCTAAGCAGAGTTCAACTAGATATGGCCCGTGTGTGTAGGAAGCACCGTTCTTATGTTCTGAGCAAGCTCACTGTTCTGGCCCTATAGGAAACACAGTAGAGTAGAAGAGTGCTCTTTTCTCAAAAGCAGAGTGTGTTTTTGTAAGGCGAGCTAGCGTTTGTTTCCTAGTCCTAAATGGAGTTGAATCACAAGCAGTTTCTGGTCCTACGAACAAGAGTTTTTTTCTGCTAAGGAAAGTCACTATTGCTCTCCCATTGCCCTACACAAGGCAAATAGCACTCGCGTCTTTTCCCAGCAAGTACAGTGTATTGGACTGAATAGGAGCTACTGTTCTTGTCAGTTTCCTAAGCAGAGTTGAACTAGATATGGTCCGTGTGTGTAGGAATCACAAGTCTTTTGTTCTGAACAAGCTCACTGTTTGGACCACATAAGAAACACAGTAGAGTAGAAGAGTGCTCTTTTCTCTAAAGCAGAGTGTGTTTCTTGTAAGGCGAGCTAGCGTTTGTTTCCCAGTCCTAAATGGAGTGGAATCACATGCAGTTTCTGGTCCTAGGAGCAAGAGTTGTTTTCTGGTAAGGAAATCACAATTGCGCTCCCATTGCCATACACAGTGCAAATAGCCCTCCCGTCTGTTCCCAGCAAGTACATTGTATTGGACCGAAGAGGAGCTACTGTTCTTCTAAGTTTCCTAAGCAGAGTTGAACTAGATATGGCCCGTGTGTGTAGGAAGTACAGTTCTTTTTTTCTGAGCAACTTCACTGTTCTGGCCCTATAGGAAACACAGTAGAGTAGAAGAGTGCTCTTTTCTCAAAAGCAGAGTGTGTTTCTTATAAAGCGAGCTAGAGTTATTTCCCAGTCCTAAATGGCGTTGAATCCCATGCAGTTTCTGGTCCTACGAGCAAGAGTTGTTTTCTGGTAAGAAGAGTCACTATTGCGCTGCCATTGCCATACACAGGACAAATAGCACTGGCGTCTCTTCCCAGCAAGTACAGTGTATTGGAATGAAGAGGATCAACTGTTCTTGTCAGGTTCCTAAGCAGACTTGAACTAGATATGGCCGTGTGTGTAGGAAGCACAGTTCTAATGTTCTGAGCAAGTTCAATCTTCTGGCTCTATAGGAAACACAGTAGAGTAGAAGAGTGCTCTTTTCTCAAAAGCAGAGTGTGTTTCTTGTAAGGCGAGCTAGCGTTTGTTTCCCAGTCCTAAATGGAGTTGAGTCACATGCAGTTTTTTGTTCTACGAGCAAGAGTTGTTTTCTGGTAAGACGAGTCACTATTGTGCTCCAATGCCATACACAGTGCAAATAGCACTCGCGTCTGTTCCCCGCAAGTACAGTGTATTGGACTGAAGAGGAGCTACTGTTCTTGTCAGTTTCCTAAGCAGAGTTGAACTAGGTATGGCCTGTGTGTAGGAAGCACAGTTCTTTTGTTCTGAGCAAGCTCACTGTTCTGGCCCTATAGGAAACACAATAGAATAGAAGAGTGCTCTTTTCCCTAAAGCTGAGTGTGTTTCTTGTAAGGCGAGCTAGCGTTTGTTTCCCAGTACTAAATGGAGTTGAATCACATGCAGTTTCTAGTCCTACAAGCAAGAGTTGTTTTATGGTAAGAAGAGTCACTATTGCGCTGCCATTGCCATACACAGGACAAATAGCACTGGCGTCTGTTCCCAGAGAGTACAGTGTATTGGACTGAAGAGGATCTACTGTTCTTGTCAGGTTCCTAAGCAGACTTGAACTAGATATGGCCGTGTGTGTAGGAAGCACAGTTCTTTTATTTGTGAGCAAGCTCACTGTTCGGACCCCATAGGAAACACAGTAGAGTAGAAGAGTGCTCTTTTCTCAAAAGCAGAGTGTGTTTCTTGGAAGTCGAACTAGCGTTTGTTTCCCATTCCTAAATGGAGTTGAGTCACATGCAGTTTTTTGTCTTACGAGCAAGCGTTGTTTTCTGGTAAGACATGTCACTATTGTGCTCCAATTGCCATACACACTGCAAACAGCACTCGCGTCTGTTCCCCGCAAGTACAGTGTATTGGACGGAAGAGGAGCTACTGTTCTTGTCAGTTTCTTAGGCAGAGTTGAACTAGATGTGCCCCGTGTGTGTGGGAAGCACAGTTCTTTTGTTCTGAGCAAGCTCACTGTTAGGACCCCATAGGAAACACAGTAGAGTAGAAGAGTGCTCTTTTCTCAAAAACAGAGTGTGTTTCATGTAAGTTGAGCTAGCATTTGTTTCCCAGTCCTAAATGGAGTTGAATCACATGCAGTTTCTGGTCTTACGAGCAAGAGTTGTTTTCTGGTAAGGAAAGTCACTATTGCACTCCCATTGCCATACACAGTGCAAATAGCACTCGCGTCTGTTCCCAGCAAGTACAGTGTATCAGACTGAAGAGGAGCTACTGTTCTTGTCAGTTTCCTAAGCAGAGTTGAACTAGATATGGCCCGTGTGTATGAAGCACAGTTCTTTTGTTCTGAGCAGCTCACTGTTCGGACCCCATTGGAAACACAGTAGAGTAGAAGAGTGCTCTTTTCTCAAAAGCAGAGTGTGTTTCTTGGAAGTCGAACTAGCGTTTGTTTCCCAGTCCTAAATGGAGTTGAGTCACATTCAGTTTTTTGTCTTACGAGCAAGCGTTGTTTTCTGGTAAGACATGTCACTATTGTGCTCCAATTTCCATACACACTGCAAATAGCACTCGCGTCTGTTCCCCGCAAGTACAGTGTATTGGACGGAAGAGGAGCTACTGTTCTTGTCAGTTTCCTAGGCAGAGTTGAACTAGATATGGCCCGTGTGTGTAGGAAGCACAGTTCTTTTGTTCTGAGCAAGCTCACTGTTCGGACCCTATAGGAAACACAGTAGAGTAGAAGAGTGCTCTTTTCTCAAAAACAGAGTGTGTTTCATGTAAGTTGAGCTAGCATTTTTTTCCCAGTCCTAAATGGAGTTGAATCACATGCAGTTTCTGGTCTTACGAGCAAGAGTTGTTTTCTGGTAAGGAAAGTCACTATTGCACTCCCATTGACATACACAGTGCAAATAGCACTCGCGTCTGTTCCCAGCAAGTACAGTGTATCAGACTGAAGAGGAGCTACTGCTCTTGTCAGTTTCCTAAGCAGAGTTGAACTAGATATGGCCCGTGTGTAGGAAGCACAGTTCTTTTGTTCTGAGCAAGCTCACTGTTCGGACCCTATAGGAAACACAGTAGAGGAGAAGAGTGCTCTTTTCTCTAAAGCAGAGTGTGTTTCTTGTAAGGTGAGCTAGCTTTTGTTTCCCAGTCCTAAATGGAGTTGAATCACATGCAGTTTCTGGTCCTACGAGCAAGAGTTGTTTTCTGTTAAGGAAAGTCACTATTGCGCTCCCATTGCCATACACAGTGCAAATAGCACTCGCGTCTGATCCCAGCAAGTACAGTGTATCGGACTGAAGAGGAGCTACTGGTCTTTCGGTTTCCTAAGCAGAGTTGAACTAGATATGCCCCGTGTGGGTAGGAAGCACAGTTCTTTTGTTCTGAGCAAGTTCACCGTTCTGGCCCTATGGGAAACACAGTAGAGTAGAAGAATGCTCTTTTCTCAAAAGCAGAGTGTGTTTCTTGTAAGGCGAGCTAGAGTTTGTTTCCCAGTCCTAAATGGAGTTGAGTCACATGCAGTTTTTTGTCCTACGAGCAAGAGTTGTTTTCTGGTAAGGCGAGTCACTATTGTGCTCCCATTGCCATACACAGTGCAAATAGCACTCGCGTCTGTTCCCAGCAAGTACAGTGTATTGGACTGAATAGGATCTACTGTTCTTTTCAGTTTCCTAAGCAGAGGTGAACTAGATATTGCCCATGTGTGTAGGAAGCACAGTTCTTTTGTTCTGAGCAAGCTCACTGTTCGGACGCCATAGGAAACACAGTAGAGTAGAAGAGTGCTCCTTTCTCTAAAGCAGAGTGTGTTTCTTGTAAGGCGAGGTAGCATTTGTTTCCCAGTCTTAAATGGAGTTGAATCACATGCAGTTACTGGTCCTATGAGCAAGAGTTGTTTTCTGGTAAGGAAAGTCACTATGGCGCTCCCATTGACATACACAGTGCAAATAGCCCTGGCGTCTGTTCCCAGCAAGTACAGTGTATCGGACTGAAGAGGAGCTACTGTTCTTGTCAGTTTCCTAAGCAGAGTTGAACTAGATATGGCCCGTGTGTGTAGGAAGCTCAGTTCTTATGTTCTGAGCAAGCTCACTGTTCTGGCCCTATAGGAAACACAGTAGAGTAGAAGAGTGTTCTTTTCTCTAAAGCCGACTGTGTTTCTTGTAAGGCGATCTAGCGTTTGTTTCCTAGTCCTAAATGGAGTTGAATCACATGCAGTTTCTGGTCCTACGAGCAAGAGTTGTTTTCTGGTAAGGAAAGTCACTATTGCACTCCTATTGCCATATACAGTGCAAATAGCACTCGCGTCTGTTCCCAGCAAGTACAGTGTATCGAACTGAAGAGGAGCTACTGTTCTTGTCAGGTTCCTAAGCAGAGTTGAACTATATATGGCCCGTGTGTGTAGGAAGCACAGTTATTGTGTTCTGAGCAAGCTCACTGTTCTGGCCCTATAGGAAACAGAGTAGAGTAGAAGAGTGCTCTTTTCTCAAAAGCAGGGTGTGTTTCTTGTAAGGCAAGCTAGCGTTTTTTTTCCCAGTCCTAAATGGAGTTGAATCACATGCAGTTTCTGGTCCTACGAGCAAGAGTTGTTTTCTGTTAAGGAAAGTCACTATTGCGCTCCCATTGCCATACACAGTGCAAATAGCACTCGCGTCTGATCCCAGCAAGTACAGTGTATCGGACTGAAGAGGAGCTACTGGTCTTTCAGTTTCCTAAGCAGAGTTGAACTAGATATGCCCCATGTGTGTAGGAAGCACAGTTCTTTTGTTCTGAGCAAGTTCACCGTTCTGGCCCTATGGGAACCACAGTAGAGAAGAAGAATGCTCTTTTCTCAAAAGCAGAGTGTGTTTCTTGTAAGGCGAGCTAGAGTTTGTTTCCAAGTCCTAAATGGAGTTGAGTCACATGCAGTTTTTTGTCCTACGAGCAAGAGTTGTTTTCTGGTAAGGCGAGTCACTATTGTGCTCCCATTGCCATACACAGTGCAAATAGCACTCGCGTCTGTTCCCAGCAAGTACAGTGTATTGGACTGAATAGGATCTACTGTTTTTTTCAGTTTCCTAAGCAGAGGTGAACTAGATATTGCCCATGTGTGTAGGAAGCACAGTTCTTTTGTTCTGAGCAAGCTCACTGTTCGGACCCCATAGGAAACACAGTAGAATAGAAGAGTGCTCTTTTCTCAAAAGCAGAGTGTGTTTCATGTAAGGCAAGGTAGCATTTGTTTCCCAGTCTTAAATGGAGTTGAATCACATGCAGTTACTGGTACTATGAGCAAGAGTTGTTTTCTGGTAAGGAAAGTCACTATTGCGCTCCCATTGACATACACAGTGCAAATAGCCCTGGCGTCTGTTCCCAGCAAGTGCAGTGTATCGGACTGAAGAGGAGCTACTGTTCTTGTCAGTTTCCTAAGCAGAGTTGAACTAGATATGGCCCGTGTGCGTAGGAAGCTCAGTTCTTATGTTCTGAGCAAGCTCACTGTTCTGGCCCTATAGGAAACACAGTAGAGTAGAAGAGTGTTCTTTTCTCTAAAGCAGAGTGTGTTTCTTGTAGGGCAAGCTAGCGTTTGTTTCCTAGTCCTAAATGGAGTTGAATCTCATGCAGTTTCTGGTCCTACGCACAAGAGTTGTTTTCTGGTAAGGAAAGTCACTATTACGCGCCCATTGCCATATACAGTGCAAATAGCACTCTCGTCTCTTCCCTGTAAGTACAGTGTTGGACTGAAGAGGAGTTACTGTTCTTGTCAGGTTCCTAAGCAGAGTTGAACTACATATGGTCCGTGTGTGTAGGAAGCACAGTTCTTTTGTTCTGAGCAAGCTCACTGTTTGGACCCCATAGGAAACACAGTAGAGTAGAAGAGTGCTCCTTTCTCTAAAGCAGAGTGTGTTTCTTGTAAGGCGAGCTAGCGTTTGTTTCCCAGTCCTAAATGGAGTAGAATATCATGCCGTTTCTGGTCCTATGAGCAAGAGTTGTTTTCTGGTAAGGAAACTCACTATTGCGCTGCCATTGCCATACACAGGACAAATAGCACTGGCGTCTGTTGCCAGCAAGTACACTGTATTGGACTGAAGAGGATCTACTGTTCTTGTCAGGTTCCTAAGCAGACTTGAAATACATATGGCCGTGTGTGTAGGAAGCACAATTTATTTTGTTCTGAGCAAGCTCACTGTTTGGACCCCATAGGAAACACAGTAGAGAAGAAGAGTGCTCTTTTTTCAAAAGCCGACTGTGTTTCTTGTAACGCGAGTTAACGTTTGTTTCCTACTCCTAAATGGAGTTGAATCACATGCAGTTTCTGGTCCTATGAGCAAGAGTTGTTTTCTGGTAAGGAAAGTCACTATTGCACTCCTATTGCCATATACAGTGCAAATAGCACTCGCGTCTGTTCCCAGCAAGTACATTGTATCGGACTGAAGAGGAGCTACTGTTCTTGTCAGTTTCCTAAGCAGAGGTGAACTAGATATGGCCCGTGTGTAGGAAGCACAGTTCTTTTGTTCTGAGCAAGCTCACTGTTCTGGCCCTATAGGAAACACAGTAGAGTAGAAGAATGCTCTTTTCTCAAAAGCAGAGTATGTTTCTTGTAAGGTGAGCTAGCGTTTGTTTTCCAGTCCTAAATGGAGTTGAATCACATGCAGTTTCTGGTCCTACGAGCAAGAGTTGTTTTCTGGAAAGGAAAGTCACTATTGCGCTCCCATTGCCATATACAGTGCAAATAGCACTCCCGTCTGTTCTAAGCAAGTATAGTGTATTGGACTGAAGAGGAGCTACTGTTCTTCTCAGTTTCCTAAGCAGAGTTGAACTAGATAAGGCCCGTGTGTGTAGGAAACACAATTCTTTTGTTCTGAGCAAGCTCACTGTTCTGGCCCTATGGGAAACACAGTAGAGTAGAAGAGTGTTCTTTTCTCAAAAGCAGAGTTTGTTTCTTGTAAGGCGAGCTAGCATTTGTTTCCCAGTCCGAAATGGAGTTGAAACACATGCAGTTTCTGGTCCTACGAGCAAGAGTTGTTTTCTGGTAAGACGAGTCACTATTGTGCTCCCATTGCCATACACAGTGCAAATAGCACTCGTGTCTGTTCCCAGCAAGTACAGTGTATTGGACTGAATACTATCTACTGTTCTTTTCAGTTTCCTAAGCAGAGGTGAACTAGATATTGCCCATGTGTGTAGGAAGCACAGTTCTTTTGTTCTGAGCAAGCTCACTGTTCGGACCCCATAGGAAACACAGTAGAGTAGAAGAGTGCTCTTTTCTCAAAAGCAGAGTGTGTTTCATGTTAGGCGAGGTAGCATGTGTTTCCCAGTCTTAAATGGAGTTGAATCACATGCAGTTACTGGTCCTATGAGCAAGAGTTGTTTTCTGGTAAGGAAAGTCACTATTGCGCTCCCATTGACATACACAGTGCAAATAGCCCTGGCGTCTGTTCCCAGCAAGTACAGTGTATCAGACTGAAGAGGAGCTACTGTTCTTGTCAGTTTCCTAAGCAGAGTTGAACTAGATATGGCCCGTGTGCATAGGAAGCTCAGTTCTTATGTTCTGAGCAAGCTCACTGTTCTGGCCCTATAGGAAACACATTAGAGTAGATGAGTGTTCTTTTCTCAAAAGCCGACTGTGTTTCTTGTAAGACGAGCTAGCGTTTGTTTCCTAGTCCTAAATGGAGTTGAATCACATGCAGTTTCTGGTCCTACGAGCAAGAGTTGTTTTCTGGTAAGGAAAGTGACTATTGCGCTCCCATTGCCATACACAGTGCAAATAGCACTCCCGTGTGTTCCTAGCAAGTATAGTGTATTGGACTGAAGAGCAGCTACTGTTCTTCTCAGTTTCCTAAGCAGAGTTGAACTAGATATGGCCCGTGTGTGTAGGAAACACAGTTCTTTTGTTCTGAGCAAGTTCACCGTTCTGGCCCTATGGGAAACACAGTAGAGTAGAAGAGTGCTCTTTTCTCTAAAGCAGAGTGTGTTTCTTGTAAGGCGCGCTAGCATTTGTTTCCCAGTCGGAAATGGAGTTGAAACACATGCAGTTTCTGGTCCTACGAGCAAGAGTTGTTTTATGGTAAGAATAGTCACTATTGTGCTGCAATTGCCATACACTGGACAAATAGCACTGGCGTCTGTTCCTAGCAAGTACAATGTATTGGAGTAAAGGGTATCTACTGTTCTTGTCAGGTTCCTAAGCAGAAGTGAACTAGATATGGCCCGTGTGTGTAGGAAGCACAGTTATTGTGTTCTGAGCAAGCTCACTGTTCTGGCCCTATAGGAAACACAGTAGAGTAGAAGAGTGCTCTTTTCTCAAAAGCAGGGTGTGTTTCTTGTAAGGCAAGCTAGCGTTTTTTTCCCAGTCCTAAATGGAGTTGAATCACATGCAGTTTCTGGTACTACGAGCAAGAGTTGTTTTCTGTTAAGGAAAGTCACTATTGCGCTCCCATTGCCATACACAGTGCAAATAGCACTCGCGTCTGATCCCAGCAAGTACAGTGTATCGGACTGAAGAGGAGCTACTGTTCTTGTCAGTTTCCTAAGCAGAGGTGAACTAGATATGGCCCGTGAGTAGGAAGCACAGTTCTTTTGTTCCTAGCAAGCTCACTGTTCTTGCCCTATAGGAAACACAGTAGAGTAGAAGAGTGCTCTTTTCTCTAAAGCAGAGTGTGTTTCTTGTAAGGCGCGCAAGCATTTGTTTCCCAGTCCGAAATGGAGTTGAATCACATGCAGTTTCTGGTCCTACGAGCAAGAGTTGTTTTCTGGTAAGGAAAGTCACTATTGCGCTCCCATTGCCATACACAGTGCAAATAGTACTCCCGTCTGTTCCTAGCAAGTATAGTGTATTGGACTGAAGAGGAGCTACTGTTCTTTTCAGTTTCCTAAGCAGAGGTGAACTAGATATTGCCCATGTGTGTAGGAAGCACAGTTCTTTTGTTCTGAGCAAGCTCACTGTTCGGACCCCATAGGAAACACAGTAGAGTAGAAGAGTGCTCTTTTCTCAAAAGCAGACTGTGTATCTTGTAAGGCGAGCTAGCGTTTGTTTCCCAGTCCTAAATGGAGGTGAAACACATGCAGTTTCTGGTCCTATGAGCAAGAGTTGTTTTATGGTAAGAATAGTCACTATTGCGCTGCCATTGCATACAGAGGACAAATAGCACTGGCGTTGTTCCCAGCAAGTACAGTGTATTGGACTAAAGGGGATCTACTGTTCTTGTCAGGTTCCTAAGCAGACTTGAACTAGATATGGCCCGTGTGTGTAGGAAGCACAGTTATTATGTTCTGAGCAAGCTCACTGTTCTGGCCCTATAGGAAACACATTAGAGTAGAAGAGTGTTCTTTTCTCTAAAGCCGACTGTGTTTCTTGTAGGGCGAGCTAGCGTTTGTTTCCTAGTCCTAAATGGAGTTGAATCACATGCAGTTTCTGGTCCTACGCACAAGAGTTGTTTTCTGGTAAAGAAAGTCACTATTGAGCGCCCATTGCCATACACAGTGCAAATAGCACTCGCGTCTGTTCCCTGCAAGTACAGTGTTGGACTGAAGAGGAGCTACTGTTCTTGTCAGGTTCCTAAGCAGAGTTGAACTACATATGGTCCGTGTGTGTAGGAAGCACAGTTCTTTTGTTCTGAGCAAGCTCACTGTTTGGACCCCATAGGAAACACAGTAGAGTAGAAGACTGCTCCTTTCTCTAAAGCAGAGTGTGTTTCTTGTAAGGCAAGCTAGCGTTTGTTTCCCAGTCCTAAATGGAGTTGAATCACATGCAGTTTCTGGTCCTACGAGCAAGAGTTGTTTTCTGGGAAGGAAAGTCACTATTGCGCTCCCATTGCCATACACAGTGCAAATAGCACTCCCGTCTGTTCCTAGCAAGTATAGTGTATTGGACTGAAGAGGAGCTACTGTTCTTCTCAGTTTCCTAAGTAGAGTTGAACTAGATATGGCCCGTGTGTGTAGGAAGCACAGTTCTTTTGTTCTGAGCAATCTCACTGTTCTAGCACTATTGGAAACACAGTAGAGTAGAAGAGTGTTCTTTTCTCAGAAGCAGAGTTTGTTTCTTGTAAGGCGAGCTAGCATTTGTTTCCCAGTCCTAAATGGAGTTGAAACACATGCAGTTTCTGGTCCTACGAGCAAGAGTTGTTTTCTGGTAAGACGAGTCACTATTGTGCTCCCATTGCCATACACTGTGCAAATAGCACTCGCGTCTGTTCCCAGCAAGTACAGTGTATTGGACTGAATAGGATCTACTGTTCTTTTCAGTTTCGTAAGCAGAGGTGAACTAGATATTGCCCATGTGTGTAGGAAGCACAGTTCTTTTGTTCTGAGCAAGCTCACTGTTCGGACCCCATAGGAAACACAGTAGAGTAGAAGAGTGCTCTTTTCTCAAAAGCAGAGTGTGTTTCATGTAAGGCGAGGTAGCATTTGTTTCCCAGTCTTAAATGGAGTTGAATCACATGCAGTTACTGGTCCTGCGAGCAAGAGTTGTTTTCTGGTAAGGAAAGTCACTATTGCGCTCCCATTGACATACACAGTGCAAATAGCCCTGGCGTCTGTTCCCAGCAAGTACAGTGTATCGGACTGAAGAGGAGCTACTGTTCTTGTCAGTTTCCTAAGCAGAGTTAACTAGATATGGCCCGTGTGCGTAGGAAGCTCAGTTCTTATGTTCTGAGCAAGCTCACTGTTCTGGCCCTATAGGAAACACAGTAGAGTAGAAGAGTGTTCTTTTCTCAAAAGCAGAGTGTGTTTCTTGTAAGGCGAGCTAGCATTTGTTTCCCAGTCCTAAATGGAGTTGAATCACATGCAGTTTCTGGTCCTACGAGCAAGAGTTGTTATCTGGTAAGAAGAGTCACTATTGCGTTCCCATTGTCATTCACAGGGCAAATAGCACTTGCGTCTTTTCCCAGCATGTACAGTGTATTGGACTGAAGAGGATCTACTGTTCTTGTCAGTTTCCTAAGGAGAGTTGAACTAGATATGTCCCGTGTGTGTAGGAAGCACAGTTCTTTTGTTCTGAGCAAGCTCACTGTTCTGGCCCTATAGGAAACACAGTAGAGTAGAAGAATGCTCTTTTCTCTAAAGCAGAGTGTGTATCTTGTAAGACGAGCTAGCGTTTGTTTCCCAGTCCTAAATGGAGGTGAAACACATGCAGTTTCTGGTCCTATGAGCAAGTGTTGTTTTATGGTAAGAATAGTCACTATTGCGCTGCCATTGCCACACACAGGACAAATAGCACTGGCGTCTGTTCCCAGCAAGTACAGTGTATTGGACTAAAGGGGATCTACTGTTCTTGTCAGGTTCCTAAGCAGAGTTGAACTAGATATGGCCCGTGTGTGTAGGAAGCACAGTTATTATGTTCTGAGCAAGCTCACTGTTCTGGCCCTATAGGAAACACAGTAGAGTAGAAGAGTGCTCTTTTCTCAAAAGCAGGGTGTGTTTCTTGTAAGGCAAGGTAGCATTTTTTTCCCAGTCCTAAATGGAGTTGAATCACATGCAGTTTCTGGAACTACGAGCAAGAGTTGTTTTCTGTTAAGGAAAGTCACTATTGCGCTCCTATTGCCATACACAGTGCAAAGAGCACTCGCGTCTGATCCCAGCAAGTACAGTATATCGGACTGAAGAGGAGCTACTGTTCTTTCAGTTTCCTAAGCAGAGTTGAACTAGATATGCCCCGTGTGTGTAGGAGGCACAGTTCTTTTGTTCTTAGCAAGTTCACTCTTACTGCCCTAGGGGAAACACAGTAGAGTAGAAGAGTGCTCTTTTCTCAAAAGCAGAGTGTGTTTCTTGTAAGGTGAGCTAGAGTTTGTTTCCCAGTCCTAAATGGAGTTGAGTCACATGCAGTTTTTTGTCCTACGAGCAAGAGTTGTTTTCTGGTAAGGAAAGTCACTATTGCGCGCCCATTGCCATACACTGTGCAAATAGCACTCGTGTCTGTTCCCAGCAAGTACAGTGTATTGGACTGAAGAGGAGCTACTGTTCTTGTCAGTTTCCTAAGCAGAGTTGAACTAGATATGGCCCGTGTGTGTAGGAAGCACAGTTCTTTTGTTCTGAGGAAGCTCACTGTTCTGGCCCTATAGGAAACACAATAGAGTAAAGAGTGCTCTTTTCTCAAAAGCAGAGTGTGTTTCTTGTAAGACGACCTAGCTTTTTTTTCTCAGTCATAAATGGAGTTAAATCACATGCAGTTTCTGGTTTTTCGAGCAAGAGTTGTTTTCTGGTAAGAAGAGTCACTATTGCGCTCACATTGTCATACATAGTGCAAATAGCACTCGTGTCGGTTCCCAGCAAGTACAGTGTATTGGACTGAAGAGGATCTACTGTTCTTGTCAGTTTCCTAAGCAGAGTTGAACTAGATATGGCCCGTGTGTGTAGGAAGCACAGTTCTTTTGTTCTGAGCAAGCTTACTGTTCAGACCCCATAGGAAACACAGTAGAGTAGAAGAGTGCTCTTTTCTCAAAAGCAGAGTGTGTTTCTTTTAAGGCGAGCTAGTGTTTGTTTCCCAGTCCTAAATGGAGTTGAATCCCATGCAGTTTCTGGTCCTATGAGCAAGAGTTGTTTTCTGGTAAGAAGAGTCACTATTGTGCTCCCATTGTCATACACTGGGCAAATAGCACTGTCGTCTGTTCCCAGCATGTACAGTGTATTTGACTGAAGAGGATCTACTGTTCTTGTCAGTTTCCTAAGTAGAATTGAACTTGATATGGCCATGTGTGTAGGAAGCACAGTTCTTTTGTTCAGAGCAAGCTCACTTTTCGGACCTCATAGGAAACACAGTAGAGTAGAAGAGTGCTCTTTTCTCAAAAGCAGAGTGTGTTTCTTGTAAGGTGAGCTAGCATTTGTTTCACAGTCCTAAATGGAGTTGAATCACATGCAGTTGTTGGTCCCAGGAGCAAGAGTTGTTTTCTGGTAAGGAAAGTCACTATTGTGCTCCCTTTGCCATACACAGTAAAAATAGCACTCGCGTCTGTTGCCAGCAAGTACAGTGTATTGGACTGAAGAGGAGCTACTGTTCTTGTCAGTTTCCTAAGCAGAGTTGAACTAGATATGGCCGTGTGTGTAGGAAGCACAGTTCTTTTGTTCTGCGCAATCTCATTGTTCGGACCCAATAGTAAATACAGTAGAGTAGAAGAGTGCTCTTTTCTCAAAAGCAGAGTCTGTTTCTTGTAAGGCGAGCTACCGTTTGTTTCCCAGTCCTAAATGGTGTTGAATCACATGCACTTTATGGTCCTAAGAGCAAGAGTTGTTTTCTGGTAAAAAGAGTCACTATTGTGCTCCCATTGTCATACACAGGGCAAATAGCACTGGCGTCTGTTCCCAGCCTGTACACTATATTGGACTGAAGAGGATCTATTGTTCTTGTCAGTTTCCTAAGCAGAGTTGAACTAGATATAGCCCGTGTGTGTAGGAAGCACAGTTCTTTTGTTCTGAGCAAGCTGACTGTTGTGGCCCTATAGGAAACACAATAGAGTAGAAGAGTGCTCTTTTCTCAAAAGAAGAGTGTGTTTCTTGTAAGGCGACCTAGCTTTTTTTTCCCAGTCCTAAATGGAGTTGAATCACATGCAGTTTTTGGTTTTTTGAGCAAGAGTTTTTTTCTGGTAAGAAGAGTAACTATTGTGCTCCCATTGTCATACACAGGGCAAATATCACTGGCGACTGTTCCCAGCATGTACAGTGTATTGGACTGAAGAAGATCTACTGTTCTTGTCAGTTTGCTAAGCAGAATTGAACTAGATATGGCCGTGTGTGTAGGAAGCACAGTTCTTTTCTTCTGAGGAAGCTCAATGTTCTGGCCCTATAGGAAACACAGTAGAGTAGAAGAGTGCTCTTTTCTCAAAAGCAGAGTGTGTTTCTTGTAAGGCGAGCTAGCGTTTGTTTCCCAGTCGTAAATGGAGTGGAATCCCATGCAGTTTCTGGTCCTACGAGCAAGAGTCGTTTTCTGGTAAGAAGAGTCACTATTGCGCTCCCTTTTTCATACACAGGGCAAATAGCACTGGCGTCTGTTCCCAGCATGTACAGTGTATTGGACTGAAGAGGATCTACTGTTCTTGTCAGTTTCCTAAGTAGAATTGAACTAGATATGGCCGTGTGTGTAGGAACCACAGTTCTTTTGTTCAGAGCAAGCTCACTGTTCAGACCTCATAGGAAACACAGTAGATTAGAAGAGTGCTCTTTTTTCAAAAGCAGAGTGTGTTACTTGTAAGGCGAGCTAGCATTTGTTTCACAGTCCTAAATGGAGTTGAATCACATGCAGTGTCTGGTCCTTCGAGCAAGAGTTGTTTTCTGGTAAGAAGAGTCACTATTGTGCTCCCATTCACATACAAAGGGCAAATAGCCCTGGCGTCTGTTCCCAGCATGTACAGTGTATTGGACTGAAGAGGATCTACTGTTCTTGTCTGTTTCCTAAGGAGAGTTGAACTAGATATGGCCCGTGTGTGTAGGAAGCACAGTTCTTTTGTTCTGAGCAAGCTCACTGTTCTGGCCCTATAGGAAACACAGTAGAGTAGAAGAGTATTCTTTTCTCAAAAGCAGAGTGTGTTTCTTGTAAGGCGAGCTAGCGTTTGTTTCCCAGTCCTAAATGGAGTTGAATCACATGCAGTTGTTGGTCCCACGAGCAAGAGTTGTTTTCTGGTAAGGAAAGTCACTATTGCGCTCCCATTGCCATAAACAGTGCAAATAGCACTCGCGTCTTTTGCCAGCAACTACAGTGTATTGGACTGAAGAGGAGCTACTGTTCTTGTCAGTTTCCTAAGCAGAGTTGAACTAGATATGGCCCGTGTGTGTAGGAAGCACAGTTCTTTTGTTCTGAGCAAGCTCACTGTTCGGAACCCATAGGAGACACTGTAGAGTAGAAGAGTGCTCTTTTCTCAAAAGCAGAGTGTGTTTTTCGTAAGGCGAGCTAGCGTTTGTTTCCCAGTCCTAAATGGTGTTGAATCACATGCAGTTTCTGGCCCTAAGAGCAAGAGTTATTTTCTGGTAAGAAGAGTCACTATTGTGCTCCCATTTTCATACACAGGGCAAATAGCACTGGCGTCTCTTCCCAGCCTGTACACTGTATTGGACTGAAGAGGATCTATTGTTCTTGTCAGTTTCCTAAGCAGAGTTGAAATAGATATGGCCCGTGTGTGTAGGAAGCACAGTTCTTTTGTTCTGAGCAAGCTCACTGTTCTGGCCCTATAGGAAACACAGTAGAGTAGAAGAGTGCTCTTTTCTCAAAAGCAGAGTGTGTTTCTTGTAAGGCGACCTAGCTTTTTTTTCCCAGACCTAAATGGAGTTGAATCACATGCAGCTGTTGGTCTCACGAGCAAGAATTGTTTTCTGGTAAGGAAAGTCACTATTGCGCTCCCATTGCCATACACAGTACAAATAGCACTCGCGTCTGTTGCCAGCAAGTACAGTGTATTGGACTGAAGAGGATCTACTGTTCTTGTCAGTTTCCTAAGCAGAGTTGAACTAGATATGGCCTTGTGTGTAGGAAGCACAGTTCTTTTGTTCTGCGCAATCTCACTGTTTGGACCCAATAGGAAACACAGTAGAGTAGAAGAGTGCTCTTTTCTCAAAACAGAGTGTGTTTCTTGTAAGGCGAACTACCGTTTGTTTCCCAGTCCTAAATGGTGTTGAATCACATGCACTTTCTGGTCCTAAGAGCAAGAGTTGTTTTCTGGTAAGAAGAGTCACTATTGTGCTCCCATTGTCATACACAGGGCAAATAGCCCTGGCGTCTGTTCCCAGCCTGTACACTATATTGGACCGAAGAGGATCTATTGTTCTTGTCAGTTTCCTAAGCAGAGTTGAACTAGATATAGCCCGTGTGTGTAGGAAGCACAGTTCTTTTGTTCTGAGCAAGCTGACTGTTGTGGCCCTATAGGAAACACAATAGAGTAGAAGAGTGCTCTTTTCTCAAAAGAAGAGTGTGTTTCTTGTAAGGCGACCTAGCTTTTTTTTCCCAGTCCTAAATGGAGTTGAATCACATGCAGTTTTTGGTTTTTTGAGCAAGAGTTGTTTTCTGGTAAGAAGAGTAACTGTTGTGCTCCCATTGTCATACACAGGGCAAATATCACTGGCGACTGTTCCCAGCATGTACAGTGTATTGGACTGAAGAAGATCTACTGTTCTTGTCAGTTTGCTAAGCAGAATTGAACTAGATATGGCTGTGTGTGTAGGAAGCACAGTTCTTTTCTTCTGAGGAAGCTCAATGTTCTGGCCCTATAGGAAACACAGTAGGGTAGAAGAGTGCTCTTTTCTCAAAAGCAGAGTGTGTTTCTTGTAAGGCGAGCTAGCATTTGTTTCCCAGTCCTAAATGGAGTTGAATCCCATGCAGTTTCTGGTCCTACGAGCAAGAGTTGTTATCTGGTAAGAAGAGTCACTATTGCGTTCCCATTGTCATTCACAGGGCAAATAGCACTTGCGTCTTTTCCCAGCATGTACAGTGTATTGGACTGAAGAGGATATACTGTTCTTGTCAGTTTCCTAAGGAGAGTTGAACTAGATATGTCCCGTGTGTGTAGGAAGCACAGTTCTTTTGTTCTGAGCAAGCTCACTGTTCTGGCCCTATAGGAAACACAGTAGAGTAGAAGAGTATTCTTTTCTCAAAAGCAGAGTGTGTTTCTTGTAAGGAGAGCTAGCGTTTGTTTCCCGTCCTAAATGGAGTTGAATCACATGCAGTTGTTGGTCCCACGAGCAAGAGTTGTTTTCTGGTAAGGAAAGTCACTATTGCGCTCCCATTGCAATAAACAGTGCAAATAGCACTCGCGTCTTTTGCCAGCAACTACAGTGTATTGGACTGAAGAGGAGCTACTGTTCTTGTCAGTTTCGTAAGCGGAGTTGAACTAGATATGGCCCGTGTGTGTAGGAAGCACAGTTCTTTTGTTCTGAGCAAGCTCACTGTTCGGACCCCATAGGAAACACTGTAGAGTAGAAGAGTGCTCTTTTCTCAAAAGCAGAGTGTGTTTTTCGTAAGGCGAGCTAGCGTTTGTTTCCCAGTCCTAAATGGTGTTGAATCACATGCAGTTTCTGGCCCTAAGAGCAAGAGTTGTTTTCTGGTAAGAAGAGTCACTATTGTGCTCCCATTTTCATACACAGGGCAAATAGCACTGGCGTCTGTTCCCAGCCTGTACACTGTATTGGACTGAAGAGGATCTATTGTTCTTGTCAGTTTCCTAAGCAGAGTTGAACTAGATATGTCCCGTGTGTGTAGGAAGCACAGTTCTTTTGTTCTGAGCAAGCTCACTGTTCTGGCCCTATAGGAAACACAGTAGAGTAGAAGAGTGCTCTTTTCTCAAAAGCAGAGTGTGTTTCTTGTAAGGCGACCTAGCTTTTTTTTCCCAGACCTAAATGGAGTTGAATCACATGCAGCTGTTGGTCTCACGAGCAAGAGTTGTTTTCTGGTAAGGAAAGTCACTATTGCGCTCCCATTGCCATACACAGTACAAATAGCACTCGCGTCTGTTGCCAGCAAGTACAGTGTATTGGACTGAAGAGGAGCTACTGTTCTTGTCAGTTTCCTAAGCAGAGTTGAACTAGATATGGCCTTGTTTGTAGGAAGCACAGTTCTTTTGTTCTGCGCAATCTCACTGTTCGGACCCAATAGGAAACACAGTAGAGTAGAAGAGTGCTCTTTTCTCAAAACAGAGTGTGTTTCTTGTAAGGCGAACTACCGTTTGTTTCCCAGTCCTAAATGGTGTTGAATCACAATCACTTTCTGGTCCTAAGAGCAAGAGTTGTTTTCTGGTAAGAAGAGTCACTATTGTGCTCCCATTGTCATACACAGGGCAAATAGCCCTGGCGTCTGTTCCCAGCCTGTACACTATATTGGACTGAAGAGGATCTATTGTTCTTGTCAGTTTCCTAAGCAGAGTTGAACTAGATATAGCCCGTGTGTGTAGGAAGCACAGTTCTTTTGTTCTGAGCAAGCTGACTGTTGTGGCCCTATAGGAAACACAATAGAGTAGAAGAGTGCTCTTTTCTCAAAAGAAGAGTGTGTTTCTTGTAAGGCGACCTAGCTTTTTTTTCCCAGTCCTAAATGGAGTTGAATCACATGCAGTTTTTGGTTTTTTGAGCAAGAGTTGTTTTCTGGTAAGAAGAGTAACTATTGTGCTCCCATTGTCATACACAGGGCAAATATCACTGGCGACTGTTCCCAGCATGTACAGTGTATTGGACTGAAGAAGATCTACTGTTCTTGTCAGTTTGCTAAGCAGAATTGAACTAGATATGGCTGTGTGTGTAGGAAGCACAGTTCTTTTCTTCTGAGGAAGCTCAATGTTCTTGCCCTATAGGAAACACAGTAGAGTAGAAGAGTGCTCTTTTCTCAAAAGCAGAGTGTGTTTCTTGTAAGGCAAGCTAGCATTTGTTTCCCAGTCCTAAATGGAGTTGAATCCCATGCAGTTTCTGGTCCTACGAGCAAGAGTTGTTATCTGGTAAGAAGAGTCACTATTGCGTTCCCATTGTCATTCACAGGGCAAATAGCACTTGCGTCTTTTCCCAGCATGTACAGTGTATTGGACTGAAGAGGATATACTGTTCTTGTCAGTTTCCTAAGGAGAGTTGAACTAGATATGTCCCGTGTGTGTAGGAAGCACAGTTCTTTTGTTCTGAGCAAGCTCACTGTTCTGGCCCTATAGGAAACACAGTAGAGTAGAAGAGTATTCTTTTCTCAAAAGCAGAGTGTGTTTCTTGTAAGGAGAGCTAGCGTTTGTTTCCCAGTCCTAAATGGAGTTGAATCACATGCAGTTGTTGGTCCCACGAGCAAGAGTTGTTTTCTGGTAAGGAAAGTCACTATTGCGCTCCCATTGCCATAAACAGTGCAAATAGCACTCGCGTCTTTTGCCAGCAACTACAGTGTATTGGACTGAAGAGGAGCTACTGTTCTTGTCAGTTTCCTAAGCAGAGTTGTACTAGATATGGCCCGTGTGTGTAGGAAGCACAGTTCTTTTGTTCTGAGCAAGCTCACTGTTCGGACCCCATAGGAAACACTGTAGAGTAGAAGAGTGCTCTTTTCTCAAAAGCAGAGTGTGTTTTTCGTAAGGCGAGCTAGCGTTTGTTTCCCAGTCCTAAATGGTGTTGAATCACATGCACTTTCTGGCCCTAAGAGCAAGAGTTGTTTTCTGGTAAGAAGAGTCACTATTGTGCTCCCTTTTTCATACACAGGGCAAATAGCACTGGCGTCTGTTCCCAGCCTGTACACTGTATTGGACTGAAGAGGATCTATTGTTCTTGTCAGTTTCCTAAGCAGAGTTGAACTAGATATAGCCCGTGTGTGTAGGAAGCACAGTTCTTTTGTTCTGAGCAAGCTCACTGTTTTGGCCCTATAGGAAACCCAATAGAGTAGAAGAGTGCTCTTTTCTCAAAAGCAGAGTGTGTTTCTTGTAAGGCGACCTAGCTTTTTTTTCCCAGTACAAAATGGAGTTGAATAACATGCAGTTTCTGGTTTCTCGAGCAAGAGTTGTTTTCTGATAAGAAGAGTAACTATTGCGCTCCCATTGTCATACACAAGGCAAATAGCACTGGCGACTGTTCCCAGCATGTACAGTGTATTGGACTGAGGAGGATCTACTCTTCTTGTCAGTTGGCTAAGCAAAATTGAACTAGATATGGCCGTGTGTGTAGCAAGCACAGTTCTTTTCTTCTGAGGAAGCTCACTGTTCAAACCCCATATGAAACACAGTAGAGTAGAAGAGTGCTCTTTTCTCAAAAGCAGAGTGTGTTTCTTGTAAGGCGAGCTAGCATTTGTTTCACAGTCCTAAATGGAGTTGAATCACATGCAGTTTCTGGTCCTTCGAGCAAGAGTTGTTTTCTGGTAAGAAGAGTCACTATTGTGCTCCCATTGACATACAAAGGGCAAATAGCCCTGGCGTCTGTTCCCAGCATGTACAGTGTATTGGACTGAAGAGGATCTACTGTTCTTGTCTGTTTCCTAAGGAGAGTTGAACTAGATATGGCCCGTGTGTGTAGGAAGCACAGTTCTTTTGTTCTGAGCAAGCTCACTGTTCTGGCCCTATAGGAAACACAGTAGAGTAGAAGAGTGCTCTTTTCTCAAAAGCAGAGTGTGTTTCTTGTAAGGAGAGCTAGCGTTTGTTTCCCAGACCTAAATGGAGTTGAATCACATGCAGCTGTTGGTCTCACGAGCAAGAGTTGTTTTCTTGTAAGGAAAGTCACTATTGCGCTCCCATTGCCATACACAGTACAAATAGCACTCGCGTCTGTTGCCAGCAAGTACAGTATATTGGACTGAAGAGGAGCTACTGTTCTTGTCAGTTTCCTAAGCACAGTTGAACTAGATATGGCCCGTGTTTGTAGGAAGCACAGTTCTTTTGTTCTGAGCAAGCTCACTGTTCGGACCCAATAGGAAACACAGAAGAGTAGAAGAGTGCTCTTTTCTCAAAAGCAGAGTGTGTTTCTTGTAAGGCGAGCTACCATTTGTTTCCCAGTCCTAAATGGTGTTGAATCACATGCAGTTTCTGGTCCTAAGAGCAAGAGTTGTTTTCTGGTAAGAAGAGTCACTATTGTGGTCCCATTGTCATACACAGGATAAATAGCACTGGCGTCTATTCCCAGCCTGTACACTGTATTGGACTGAAGAGGATCTATTGTTCTTGTCAGTTTCCTAAGCAGAGTTGAACTAGATATAGCCCGTGTGTGTAGGAAGCACAGTTCTTTTTTTCTGAGCAAGCTCACTGTTCTGGCCCTATAGGAAACACAATAGAGTAGAAGAGTGCTCTTTTCTCAAAAGCAGAGTGTGTTTCTTGTAAGGCGACCTGGCTTTTTTTTTCCCAGTCCTAAATGGAGTTGAATCACATGCAGTTTCTGGATTTTCGAACAAGAGTTGTTTTCTTGTAAGAAGAGTAACTATTGCGCTCCCATTGTCATACACAGGGCAAATAGCACTGGCGACTGTTCCCAGTATGTACAGTGTATTGGACTGAAGAAGATCTACTGTTCTTGTCAGTATGCTAAGCAGAATTGAACTAGATATGGCCGTGTGTGTAGGAAGCACAGTTCTTTTGTTCTGAGGAAGCTCAATGTTCTGGCCCTATAGGAAACACAGTAGAGTAGAAGAGTGCTCTTTTCTCAAAAGCAGAGTGTGTTTCTTGTAAGGCGAGCTACCGTTTGTTTCCCATTCCTAAATGGAGTTGAAACACATGCAGTTTCTGGTCCTACAGTCAAGAGTTGTTTTCTGGTAAGAAGAGTCACTATTGCGTTCCCATTGTCATTCACAGGGCAAATAGCACTTGCGTCTTTTCCCAGCATGTACAGTGTATTGTACTGAGGAGGATCTACTGTTCTTGTCAGTTTCCTAAGCAGAGTTGAACTAGATATGGCCCGTGTGTGTAGGAAGCACAGTTCTTTTGTTCTGAGCAAGCTTACTGTTCAGACCACATAGGAAACACAGTAGAGTAGAAGAGTGCTCTTTTCTCAAAAGCAGAGTGTGTTTCTTTTAAGGCGAGCTAGTGTTTGTTTCCCCGTCCCAAATGGAGTTGAATCACATGCAGTTGTTGGTCCCACGAGCAAGAGTTGTTTTCTGGTAAGGAAAGTCACTATTGCGCTCCCATTGCCATACACAGTGCAAATAGCACTCGTGTCTTTTGCCAGCAACTACAGTGTATTGGACTGAAGAGGAGCTACTGTTCTTGTCAGTTGGCTAACCAGAATTGAACTAGATATGGCCGTGTGTGTAGGAAGCACAGTTCTTTTCTTCTGAGGAAGCTCACTGTTCAAACCCCATAGGAAACTCAGTAGAGTAGAAGAGTGCTCTTTTCTCAAAAGCAGAGTGTGTTTCTTGTAAGGTGAGCTAGCGTTTGTTTCCCAGTCCTAAATGGAGTTGAATCACATGCAGTTTCTGGTCCTACGAGCAAGAGTTTTTTTCTGGTAAGAAGAGTCACTATTGTGCTCCTTTGTCATACACAGGGCAAATAGCACTGGCGTCTGTTCCCAGCATGTACAGTGTATTGGACTGAAGAGGAGCTACTGTTCTTGTCAGGTTCATAAGCAGAATTGAAGTAGATATGGCCGTGTGTAGGAAGCACAGGTCTTTTCTTCTGAGCAAGCTCACTGTTCTGGCCCTATAGGAAACACAGTAGAGTAGAAGAGTGCTCTTTTCTCAAAAGCAGAGTGTGTTTCTTGTAAGGCGACCTAGCTTTTTTTTCCCAGTACAAAATGGAGTTGAATAACATGCAGTTTCTGGTTTCTCGAGCAAGAGTTGTTTTCTGATAAGAAGAGTAACTATTGCGCTCCCATTGTCATACACAAGGCAAATAGCACTGGCGACTGTTCCCAGCATGTACAGTGTATTGGACTGAGGAGGATCTACTCTTCTTGTCAGTTGGCTAAGCAAAATTGAACTAGATATGGCCGTGTGTGTAGCAAGCACAGTTCTTTTCTTCTGAGGAAGCTCACTGTTCAAACCCCATATGAAACACAGTAGAGTAGAAGAGTGCTCTTTTCTCAAAAGCAGAGTGTGTTTCTTGTAAGGCGAGCTAGCATTTGTTTCACAGTCCTAAATGGAGTTGAATCACATGCAGTTTCTGGTCCTTCGAGCAAGAGTTGTTTTCTGGTAAGAAGAGTCACTATTGTGCTCCCATTGACATACAAAGGGCAAATAGCCCTGGCGTCTGTTCCCAGCATGTACAGTGTATTGGACTGAAGAGGATCTACTGTTCTTGTCTGTTTCCTAAGGAGAGTTGAACTAGATATGGCCCGTGTGTGTAGGAAGCACAGTTCTTTTGTTCTGAGCAAGCTCACTGTTCTGGCCCTATAGGAAACACAGTAGAGTAGAAGAGTGCTCTTTTCTCAAAAGCAGAGTGTGTTTCTTGTAAGGAGAGCTAGCGTTTGTTTCCCAGACCTAAATGGAGTTGAATCACATGCAGCTGTTGGTCTCACGAGCAAGAGTTGTTTTCTTGTAAGGAAAGTCACTATTGCGCTCCCATTGCCATACACAGTACAAATAGCACTCGCGTCTGTTGCCAGCAAGTACAGTATATTGGACTGAAGAGGAGCTACTGTTCTTGTCAGTTTCCTAAGCACAGTTGAACTAGATATGGCCCGTGTTTGTAGGAAGCACAGTTCTTTTGTTCTGAGCAAGCTCACTGTTCGGACCCAATAGGAAACACAGAAGAGTAGAAGAGTGCTCTTTTCTCAAAAGCAGAGTGTGTTTCTTGTAAGGCGAGCTACCATTTGTTTCCCAGTCCTAAATGGTGTTGAATCACATGCAGTTTCTGGTCCTAAGAGCAAGAGTTGTTTTCTGGTAAGAAGAGTCACTATTGTGGTCCCATTGTCATACACAGGATAAATAGCACTGGCGTCTATTCCCAGCCTGTACACTGTATTGGACTGAAGAGGATCTATTGTTCTTGTCAGTTTCCTAAGCAGAGTTGAACTAGATATAGCCCGTGTGTGTAGGAAGCACAGTTCTTTTTTTCTGAGCAAGCTCACTGTTCTGGCCCTATAGGAAACACAATAGAGTAGAAGAGTGCTCTTTTCTCAAAAGCAGAGTGTGTTTCTTGTAAGGCGACCTGGCTTTTTTTTTCCCAGTCCTAAATGGAGTTGAATCACATGCAGTTTCTGGATTTTCGAACAAGAGTTGTTTTCTTGTAAGAAGAGTAACTATTGCGCTCCCATTGTCATACACAGGGCAAATAGCACTGGCGACTGTTCCCAGTATGTACAGTGTATTGGACTGAAGAAGATCTACTGTTCTTGTCAGTATGCTAAGCAGAATTGAACTAGATATGGCCGTGTGTGTAGGAAGCACAGTTCTTTTGTTCTGAGGAAGCTCAATGTTCTGGCCCTATAGGAAACACAGTAGAGTAGAAGAGTGCTCTTTTCTCAAAAGCAGAGTGTGTTTCTTGTAAGGCGAGCTACCGTTTGTTTCCCATTCCTAAATGGAGTTGAAACACATGCAGTTTCTGGTCCTACAGTCAAGAGTTGTTTTCTGGTAAGAAGAGTCACTATTGCGTTCCCATTGTCATTCACAGGGCAAATAGCACTTGCGTCTTTTCCCAGCATGTACAGTGTATTGTACTGAGGAGGATCTACTGTTCTTGTCAGTTTCCTAAGCAGAGTTGAACTAGATATGGCCCGTGTGTGTAGGAAGCACAGTTCTTTTGTTCTGAGCAAGCTTACTGTTCAGACCACATAGGAAACACAGTAGAGTAGAAGAGTGCTCTTTTCTCAAAAGCAGAGTGTGTTTCTTTTAAGGCGAGCTAGTGTTTGTTTCCCCGTCCCAAATGGAGTTGAATCACATGCAGTTGTTGGTCCCACGAGCAAGAGTTGTTTTCTGGTAAGGAAAGTCACTATTGCGCTCCCATTGCCATACACAGTGCAAATAGCACTCGTGTCTTTTGCCAGCAACTACAGTGTATTGGACTGAAGAGGAGCTACTGTTCTTGTCAGTTGGCTAACCAGAATTGAACTAGATATGGCCGTGTGTGTAGGAAGCACAGTTCTTTTCTTCTGAGGAAGCTCACTGTTCAAACCCCATAGGAAACTCAGTAGAGTAGAAGAGTGCTCTTTTCTCAAAAGCAGAGTGTGTTTCTTGTAAGGTGAGCTAGCGTTTGTTTCCCAGTCCTAAATGGAGTTGAATCACATGCAGTTTCTGGTCCTACGAGCAAGAGTTTTTTTCTGGTAAGAAGAGTCACTATTGTGCTCCTTTGTCATACACAGGGCAAATAGCACTGGCGTCTGTTCCCAGCATGTACAGTGTATTGGACTGAAGAGGAGCTACTGTTCTTGTCAGGTTCATAAGCAGAATTGAAGTAGATATGGCCGTGTGTAGGAAGCACAGGTCTTTTCTTCTGAGCAAGCTCACTGTTCTGGCCCTATAGGAAACACAGTAGAGTAGAAGAGTGCTCTTTTCTCAAAAGCAGAGTGTGTTTCTTGTAAGGCGACCTAGCTTTTTTTTCCCAGTACAAAATGGAGTTGAATAACATGCAGTTTCTGGTTTCTCGAGCAAGAGTTGTTTTCTGATAAGAAGAGTAACTATTGCGCTCCCATTGTCATACACAAGGCAAATAGCACTGGCGACTGTTCCCAGCATGTACAGTGTATTGGACTGAGGAGGATCTACTCTTCTTGTCAGTTGGCTAAGCAAAATTGAACTAGATATGGCCGTGTGTGTAGCAAGCACAGTTCTTTTCTTCTGAGGAAGCTCACTGTTCAAACCCCATATGAAACACAGTAGAGTAGAAGAGTGCTCTTTTCTCAAAAGCAGAGTGTGTTTCTTGTAAGGCGAGCTAGCATTTGTTTCACAGTCCTAAATGGAGTTGAATCACATGCAGTTTCTGGTCCTTCGAGCAAGAGTTGTTTTCTGGTAAGAAGAGTCACTATTGTGCTCCCATTGACATACAAAGGGCAAATAGCCCTGGCGTCTGTTCCCAGCATGTACAGTGTATTGGACTGAAGAGGATCTACTGTTCTTGTCTGTTTCCTAAGGAGAGTTGAACTAGATATGGCCCGTGTGTGTAGGAAGCACAGTTCTTTTGTTCTGAGCAAGCTCACTGTTCTGGCCCTATAGGAAACACAGTAGAGTAGAAGAGTGCTCTTTTCTCAAAAGCAGAGTGTGTTTCTTGTAAGGAGAGCTAGCGTTTGTTTCCCAGACCTAAATGGAGTTGAATCACATGCAGCTGTTGGTCTCACGAGCAAGAGTTGTTTTCTTGTAAGGAAAGTCACTATTGCGCTCCCATTGCCATACACAGTACAAATAGCACTCGCGTCTGTTGCCAGCAAGTACAGTATATTGGACTGAAGAGGAGCTACTGTTCTTGTCAGTTTCCTAAGCACAGTTGAACTAGATATGGCCCGTGTTTGTAGGAAGCACAGTTCTTTTGTTCTGAGCAAGCTCACTGTTCGGACCCAATAGGAAACACAGAAGAGTAGAAGAGTGCTCTTTTCTCAAAAGCAGAGTGTGTTTCTTGTAAGGCGAGCTACCATTTGTTTCCCAGTCCTAAATGGTGTTGAATCACATGCAGTTTCTGGTCCTAAGAGCAAGAGTTGTTTTCTGGTAAGAAGAGTCACTATTGTGGTCCCATTGTCATACACAGGATAAATAGCACTGGCGTCTATTCCCAGCCTGTACACTGTATTGGACTGAAGAGGATCTATTGTTCTTGTCAGTTTCCTAAGCAGAGTTGAACTAGATATAGCCCGTGTGTGTAGGAAGCACAGTTCTTTTTTTCTGAGCAAGCTCACTGTTCTGGCCCTATAGGAAACACAATAGAGTAGAAGAGTGCTCTTTTCTCAAAAGCAGAGTGTGTTTCTTGTAAGGCGACCTGGCTTTTTTTTTCCCAGTCCTAAATGGAGTTGAATCACATGCAGTTTCTGGATTTTCGAACAAGAGTTGTTTTCTTGTAAGAAGAGTAACTATTGCGCTCCCATTGTCATACACAGGGCAAATAGCACTGGCGACTGTTCCCAGTATGTACAGTGTATTGGACTGAAGAAGATCTACTGTTCTTGTCAGTATGCTAAGCAGAATTGAACTAGATATGGCCGTGTGTGTAGGAAGCACAGTTCTTTTGTTCTGAGGAAGCTCAATGTTCTGGCCCTATAGGAAACACAGTAGAGTAGAAGAGTGCTCTTTTCTCAAAAGCAGAGTGTGTTTCTTGTAAGGCGAGCTACCGTTTGTTTCCCATTCCTAAATGGAGTTGAAACACATGCAGTTTCTGGTCCTACAGTCAAGAGTTGTTTTCTGGTAAGAAGAGTCACTATTGCGTTCCCATTGTCATTCACAGGGCAAATAGCACTTGCGTCTTTTCCCAGCATGTACAGTGTATTGTACTGAGGAGGATCTACTGTTCTTGTCAGTTTCCTAAGCAGAGTTGAACTAGATATGGCCCGTGTGTGTAGGAAGCACAGTTCTTTTGTTCTGAGCAAGCTTACTGTTCAGACCACATAGGAAACACAGTAGAGTAGAAGAGTGCTCTTTTCTCAAAAGCAGAGTGTGTTTCTTTTAAGGCGAGCTAGTGTTTGTTTCCCCGTCCCAAATGGAGTTGAATCACATGCAGTTGTTGGTCCCACGAGCAAGAGTTGTTTTCTGGTAAGGAAAGTCACTATTGCGCTCCCATTGCCATACACAGTGCAAATAGCACTCGTGTCTTTTGCCAGCAACTACAGTGTATTGGACTGAAGAGGAGCTACTGTTCTTGTCAGTTGGCTAACCAGAATTGAACTAGATATGGCCGTGTGTGTAGGAAGCACAGTTCTTTTCTTCTGAGGAAGCTCACTGTTCAAACCCCATAGGAAACTCAGTAGAGTAGAAGAGTGCTCTTTTCTCAAAAGCAGAGTGTGTTTCTTGTAAGGTGAGCTAGCGTTTGTTTCCCAGTCCTAAATGGAGTTGAATCACATGCAGTTTCTGGTCCTACGAGCAAGAGTTTTTTTCTGGTAAGAAGAGTCACTATTGTGCTCCTTTGTCATACACAGGGCAAATAGCACTGGCGTCTGTTCCCAGCATGTACAGTGTATTGGACTGAAGAGGAGCTACTGTTCTTGTCAGGTTCATAAGCAGAATTGAAGTAGATATGGCCGTGTGTAGGAAGCACAGGTCTTTTCTTCTGAGCAAGCTCACTGTTCTGGCCCTATAGGAAACACAGTAGAGTAGAAGAGTGCTCTTTTCTCAAAAGCAGAGTGTGTTTCTTGTAAGGCGACCTAGCTTTTTTTTCCCAGTCCTAAATGGAGTTGAATCACATGCAGTTTCTGGTTTTTCGAGCAAGAGTTGTTTTCTTGTAAGAAGAGCAACTATTGCGCTCCCAGTGTCATACACAGGGCAGATAGCACTGGCGACTGTTCCCAGCATGTACGGTGTATTGGACTGAAGAAGATCTACTATTCTTGTCAGTTTGCTAAGCAGAATTGAACTAGATATGGCCATGTGTGTAGGAAGCACAGTTCTTTTGTTCTGAGCAAGCTCACTGTTCTGGCCCTATAGGAAACACAGAACAGTAGAAGAGTACTCTTTTCTCAAAAGCAGAGAGTGTTTCTTGTAAGGCGAGCTAGCGTTTGTTTCCCAGTCCTAAATGGAGTTGAATCACATGCAGTTTGTAGTCCTACGAGCAAGAGTTGTTTTCTGGTAAGAAGAGTCACTATTGTGCTCCCTTTGTAATACACAGGGCAAATAGCACTGGTGTCTGTTCCCAGCATGTACAGTGTATTGGACTGAAGAGGATCTACTGTTCTTGTCAGTTTGCTAAGCAGAATTGAAATAGATATGGCCGTGTGTAGGAAGCACAGTTCTTTTGTTCTGAGCAAGCTCACTGTTCTGGCCCTATAGGAAACACAGTAGAGTAGATGAGTGATCTTTTCTCAAAAGCAGAGTGTGTTTCTTGTAAGGCGAGCTAGCGTTTGTTTCCCAGTCCTAAATGGCGTTGAATCACATGCAGTTTCTGGTTCTATGAGCAAGAGTAGTTTTCTGGTAAGAAGAGTCACTATTGCGCTCACATTGTCATACATAGTGCAAATAGCACCCGTGTCTGTTCCCAGCATGTGCAGTGTATTGGACTGAAGAGGATCTACTGTTCTTGTCAGTTTCCTAAGCAGTGTTGAACTCGATATAGCCCGTGTGTGTAGGAAGCACAGTTCTTTTGTTCTGAGCAAGCTTACTGTTCAGACCCCATAGGAAACACAGTACAGTAGAAGAGTGCTCTTTTCTCAAAAGCAGAGTGTGTTTCTTTTAAGGCGAGCTAGTGTTTGTGTCCCAGTCCTAAATGGAGTTGAATCCCATGCAGTTTCTGGTCCTATGAGCAAGAGTTGTTTTCTGGTAAGAAGAGTCACTATTGTGCTCCTTTGTCATACACAGGGCAAATAGCACTGGCGTCTGTTCCCAGCATGTACAGTGTATTGGACTGAAGAGGAGCTACTGTTCTTGTCAGTTTCACAAGCAGAATTGAAGTAGATATGGCCATGTGTGTAGGAAGCACAGTTCTTTTCTTCTGAGCAAGCTCACTGTTCTGGCCTTATAGGAAACACAGTAGAGTAGAAGAGTGATCTTTTCTCAAAAGCAGAGTGTGTTTCTTGTAAGGAGAGCTAGCATTTGTTTCCCAGTCCTAAATGTCGTTGAATCACATGCAGTTTCTGGTTCTATGAGCAAGAGTAGTTTTCTGGTAAGAAGAGTCACTATTGTGCTCCCATTGTCATACATAGGGCAAATAGCACTCGCGTCTGTTCCCAGCATGTACAGTGTATTGGACTGAAGAGGGTCTAATGTTCTTGTCAGTTTCCTAAGCAGAGTTGAACTAGATATGGCCCGTGTGTGTAGGAAGCACAGTTCTTTTGTTCTGAGCAAGCTTACTGTTCAGACCCCATAGGAAACACAGTAGAGTAGAAGAGTGCTCTTTTCTCAAAAGCAGAGTGTGTTTCTTGTAAGGCGAGCTAGTATTTGTTTCACAGTCCTAAATGGAGTTGAATCACATGCAGTTTTTGGTTCCTCGAGCAAGAGTTGTTTTCTGGTAAGAAGAGTCACTATTGCACTCCCATTGACATACACAGGGCAAATAGCACTGGCGTCTGTTCCCAGCATGTACAGTGTATTGGACTGAAGAGGATCGACTGTTCTTGTCAGTTTCCTAAGGAGAGTTGAACTAGATATAACCCGTGTGTGTAGGAAGCACAGTTCTTTTGTTCTGAGCAAGCTCACTCTTCGTCTGTATAGGAAACACAGTAGAGTAGAAGAGTGCTCTTTTCTCAAAAGCAGAGTGTGTTTCTTGTAGGGGAGAGCTAGCATTTGTTTCCCAGTCCTAAATGGAGTTGAATCACATGCAGTTGTTGGTCCCAGGAGCAAGAGTTGTTTTCTCGTAAGGAAAGTCACTATTGCGCTCCCATTGCCATACACAGTACAAATAGCACTCGGGTCTGTTGCCAGCAAGTACAGTGTATTGGACTGAAGAGGAGCTACTGTTCTTGTCAGTTTCCTATGCAGAGTTGAACTAGATATGGCCCGTGTGTGTAGGAAGCACAGTTCTTTTTT
Organism: Peromyscus eremicus; assembly: GCF_949786415.1. Lineage (NCBI taxonomy): Eukaryota > Metazoa > Chordata > Mammalia > Rodentia > Cricetidae > Peromyscus > Peromyscus eremicus. Next base: position 2,565 of record NW_026735797.1, on the reverse strand, counting down.
TATGAGGAAGCTCACTGTTCAAACCCCAGTGGAAACACAGTAGAGTAGAAGAGTGCTCTTTTCTCAAAAGCAGAGTGTGTTTCCTGTAAGGCGAGCTAGCGTTTGTTTCCCAGTCCTAAATGGAGTGGAATCCCATGCAGTTTCTGGTCCTACGAGCAAGAGTCGTTTTCTGGTAAGAAGAGTCACTTTTGCGCTCCCTTTGTCATACACAGGGCAAATAGCACTGGCGTCTGTTCCCAGCATGTACAGTGTATTGGACTGAAGAGCATCTACTGTTCTTGTCAGTTTCCTAAGTAGAATTGAACTAGATATGGCCGTGTGTAGGAAGCACAGTTCCTTTGTTCAGAGCAAGCTCACTGTTCAGACCTCATAGGAAACACAGTAGAGTAGAAGAGTGCTCTTTTCTCAAAAGCAGAGTGTGTTTCTTGTAAGGAGAGCTAGCGTTTGTTTCCCAGACCTAAATGGAGTTGAATCACATGCAGCTGTTGGTCTCACAAGCAAGAGTTGTTTTCTGGTAAGAAAAGTCACTATTGCGCTCCCATTGCCATACACAGTACAAATAGCACTCGCGTCTGTTGCCAGCAAGTACAGTGTATTGGACTGAAGAGGAGCTACTGTTCTTGTCAGTTTCCTAAGCACAGTTGAACTAGATATGGCCCGTGTGTGTAGGAAGCACAGTTCTTTTGTTCTGAGCAAGCTCACTGTTCGGACCCAATAGGAAACACAGTCGAGTAGAAGAGTGCTGTTTTCTCAAAAGCAGAGTGTGTTTCTTGTAAGGCGAGCTACCATTTGTTTCCCAGTCCTAAATGGTGTTGAATCACATGCAGTTTCTGGTCCTAAGAGCAAGAGTAGTTTTCTGGTAAGAAGAGTCACTATTGTGCTCCCATTGTCATACACAGGGCAAATAGCACTGGCGTCTATTCCCAGCCTGTACACTGTATTGGACTGAAGAGGATCTATTGTACTTGTCAGTTTCCTAATCAGAGTTGAACTAGATATAGCCGTGTGTAGGAAGCACAGTTCTTTTTTTCTGAGCAAGCTCACTGTTCTGGCCCTATAGGAAACACAATAGAGTAGAAGAGTGCTCTTTTCTCAAAAGCAGAGTGTGTTTCTTGTAAGGCGACCTAGGTTTTTTTTTCCCAGTCCTAAATGGAGTTGAATCACATGCAGTTTCTGGTTTTTCGAGCAAGAGTTGTTTTCTTGTAAGAAGAGTAACTATTGCGCTCCCATTGTCATACACAGGGCAAATAGCACTGGCGACTGTTCCCAGCATGTACAGTGTATTGGACTGAAGAAGATCTACTGTTCTTGTCAGTATGCTAAGCAGAATTGAACTAGATATGGCCGTGTGTGTAGGAAGCACAGTTCTTTTGTTCTGAGGAAGCTCAATGTTCTGGCCCTATAGGAAACACAGTAGAGTAGAAGAGTGCTCTTTTCTCAAAAGCAGAGTGTGTTTCTTGTAAGGCGAGCTAGCGTTTGTTTCCCATTCCTAAATGGAGTTGAAACACATGCAGTTTCTGGTCCTACGGTCAAGAGTTGTTTTCTGGTAAGAAGAGTCACTATTGCATTCCCATTGTCATTCACAGGGCAAATAGCACTGGCGTCTGTTCCCAGCATGTACAGTGTATTGGACTGAGGAGGATCTACTGTTCTTGTCAGTATGCTAAGCAGAGTTGAACTAGATATGGCCCGTGTGTGTAGGAAGCACAGTTCTTTTGTTCTGAGCAAGCATACTGTTCAGACCACATAGGAAACACAGTAGAGAAGAAGAGTGCTCTTTTCTCAAAAGCAGAGTGTGTTTCTTTTAAGGGGAGCTAGGGTTTGTTTCCCAGTCCCAAATGGAGTTGAATCACATGCAGTTGTTGGTCCCACGAGCAAGAGTTGTTTTCTGGTAAGAAGAGTCACTATTGCGCTAACATTGCCATACACAGTGCAAATAGCACTGGCGTCTGTTCCCAGCAAGTACAATGTATTGGACTGAAGAGGAGCTACTGTTCTTGTCAGTTTCCTAAGCACAGTTGAACTAGATATGGCCCGTGTGTGGAGGAAGCACAGTTCTTTTGTTCTGAGCAAGCTCACTGTTCGGACCCAATAGGAAACACAGTAGAGTAGAAGAGTGCTCTTTTCTCAAAAGCAGAGTTTTTTTCTTGTAAGGCGAGCTAGCGTTTGTTTCCCAGTCCTAAATGGTGTTGAATCACATGCAGTTTCTAGTCCTAAGAGCAAGAGTTGTTTTCTGGTAAGAAGAGTCACTATTGTGCTCCCATTGTCATACACAGGGCAAATAGCACTGGCGTCTGTTCCCAGCCTGTACACTGTATTGGACTGAAGAGGATCTATTTTTCTCGTCAGTTTCCTAAGCAGAGTTGAACTAGATATAGCCCGTGTGTGTAAGAAGCACAGTTCTTTTGTTCTGAGCAAGCTCACTGTTATGGCCCTATAGGAAACACAATAGAGTAAAGAGTGCTCTTTTCTCAAAAGCAGAGTGTGTTTCTTGTAAGGCGACCTAGCTTTTTTTTCCCAGTCCTAAATGGAGTTGAATCACATGCAGTTTCTGGTTTTTTGAGC